>NW_019416391.1:456008-584312 GCF_000390285.2 Anoplophora glabripennis | reverse complement strand
CTGGCTATTTTCAGGTATAGCGGTACCAATGAACAAAATGCAGGCTGATAGTGTACTTTTCTAGTCGATAGTAAGTATTTACTTTACGAACTAGAAGATTTATTCGTAATATGAGATATACAGGGCCTTCATAGATGATTACAAGCCACGTGACCTTCGAGGATAGGCAACCAATTGGTTGATACTATCAACTAAAAATCTCTAAACCTCAATAGAGTGGTTGAAGGTGTTATATGTACTTAAATAGAATTAAATTGATTAATGTGAACTGTTGATATTAAACTTAATATATACAATTTAATATTACACTCGTTGAAATCCTACTTTTAACTTTATTAAAAAGAGAAGTCTGTCAAACTTCAGTTATTAATAAACAAAAGTTTTTTACTACGAAAACAAAAGGAACATGATGTGAACCCATAACAGTTTATTGTTTTATTTTATTTTATTACAGAGTAAAATAAACAGATACAGTATATTTTTTATAGATAAAATAGCATTATAAAAAAGTTCTATTCATTTACAAACTACTATTCTACTAACAATATTTAGTTGCAATGTAAAATAAATTCAGACTAATAAATTAGTAAGCTACAATGCCATATTCGCGATGAAAACATTACATATTTTATTCAAAATGGTGTCCCTCACTAGCTATGCTCAAATTTACTCTCCGATGCATAATTATGTGTAGACGTCAGCCTCAGTTTTTAATAAAATTCTAATTGACAGAAAACGGGCCACTTTTATGCTAACATAGAAATCGTATAACAGTACGTAGTTGGTATGAAGCCAAAGAAGATGTAATACCACAGCTTCCAATTTTCACATGTAAACTACTGGGCATAGAACTATATTTTTTATATATATATTATATACAACGCCAATCATACAGTTATTTCATGTAACTTATTAATTTGTGTTTTCTTAATAACAAAATTTCTTTCACCGTAACAAGAGGAAAATCCGCTAGCTTCTGTGACATCAAATGGTTTTCTACGTTTTCTAAACTAATTAATAGCAGTTTGTGATTTGAGACGTATTTAGTTTCTTATAAATCTAGATAATATCTTTATCTCCTCAAAAACTATACAAGGTCTTGAAATATTACTGCAAGTATGTTTTTAATGTATTAAACGTAGGTGTTTCATCTGAAAAGAGTCCATGCTCTGCTACAAGTAGATCATCTACATGTAGATTTTTAACGTTGGTAACTAGCAAATTATCAACAATGCTAAAATTTCTTCACTACAATTTTTTTCTCAGGCTAAACTATTTTTAATTACATCACGATTTGTTATTTCCTCATTATGGTGTACCTACTGGAAATTAGTATACTGTTCATTCTATTTATTTTCAACATCGCTTCTTTACTAATATTTGGGTTGGCAATGTGAACAATTTTTGTAAAAGATTTTTTATGTTACTAAATCACTTCACTGCACTGGTCAACATTATTTAACTTTTTATAAAATAACATCAATCCTTACATTTATATGATGACACTTTACCCTATTGCTGTGCAAAATTATTTAAATATTCGTAACATATAGTAAAATGTATCAAAATACTTTCACATACTCACAAACAAACTGGAAACTGCAAAATTAGGGAAGTATTTATTTTACAGGGCTCTAAATTCTAGCAGAGTAGCACTCACACAAACTGCTTTTTTTACAAAGGCAAACAGTATGTAAAGTATTTTCAATTTGAACAAACGTTAAATACTTTAGGAGAGTTGTTTTTCAGCTATTGATTTTCACTGGTAACCCGCTAGTCAGATGTCGCATATCCACTAGATAACCCTTTGTCTAGAAAATATATAGAAGAGTTGAACATTGCCATATTAATTCTTCTTTCTGGTATTCAAAACAGCTAATAGTTATTTCAATTGCAAATTTAATTATTCTATAAAAAAATATGAAAATATATGAACTCAAAATTTATTTTTTCTTTCTGTTCTAATAATTATTGCACAAATTTCATACCTCTGACATATGTAATTGGATATTGAATCGTTTCTTTGATGAATATCTTTGATGACTTAGTAAAATAGGGAATCACCCTTCTCATTATTGTTAGCTTGAGTTCTATTTAATCTTGTCCTCAATTTCCAAATGTTACTGCCTATACTGATCGAAATATCGATTCACTGCGTTCAAAGGCAGAGTTTAATGCACGAGTCACTTACTGAGAATAATGCCTTTCCTGTACAACATCGAACTGGGAACATTTATAAGTAAGTCATCATAATTTTAGTCATTCTAGAGCTGCCTTATCACCCCACTTTTTTGTGGAGATAACATTTGCATTAAATCCTATTTTATAGCGCTGTCAAAAATAATTTGCTCTATTTTAATTAAACTGGAGAAAGTATTGCGTACTATTTCTAAATTTCCTTTGCAAATTAGCAATTTTTCTTATTTCAACGTCTCGAGAGTTTTCAGTCCTTCGTCAATCGATGATTATTTGTGAAAAACATCCAGGACCATTTTCTAATACATTGTTTTGAAATTATGCTCAAACATAACCACATACACCCACATAGCCGTAAAATTTCATAAAAAAACAATGACACTAAAAATATCGCTTCTGAAACACATTCCCCATTATCTGAGTAAGATAAATCGAATCCATAGGAGGACGAGGCGTGTGTGGCATCGTTTTTATTCGAAACATGATTTAGGTAAAGCGAAAACCGAACGGGATCTATATATAGGGAACAACAGCAACACGTTTTGTACATGAACATGAAAATAAGTAAAAAACGGGTAAGGATACGATAACGGTTGCATTATTTATCTATTTTAGAAATATATATTGTGTGTATTCGGTGCGTTACATAAAATAAATGGCGGTAGTTAAAGATTTTTTTCTGTTTTTCTGCGCTTAGGAAAATTATGTTCTATACAGAGTGTAATATTAAATGGGAGTCAATTTTTTTGAGGTAAAAGTACGCGTTCCTGTAAATACAAATTAGCTTGGTAAGTTGTATTAGTGCACTGTCAGCGTTGTTGAACAGTTTAAATTTAAGCAGAATGCGTTCCTGTTCCGAACGCTTACGCAAAGGAAGTTAGCCTCCGCTACTGAATAAGAAAATGTTTATAGGACTGATTTGACATTTAAATGATTATAGGAGATTTGAACGTCAATACACTAATTTACTTATTGTTCTATATTTAATTTATCATTATTTATTTATTACTGTTTGAGTTTCCTGTTAGATTACTTGTTAGGTACTATTTCAGAGTTTATTTTATTTAATATCCAATAAAAGTAACGCATCAAAAAAATACTTCACGGTGAGTGATGTGGAAATTTGCGTTTTAATAACCTTTCCTTTAAATTATGTGATTTGACAACAATGCATACGAGATTCTCAGTTTTCACGGCAGAATTTGAAAAAGCAAACTTGATGTGATGATGCATGTTTCTAAAGGTCAGAGGTGGCTCTGATTCAAAGCTATATCCTGAATATAATACCAATACCTGTTTCATTAAATTCCTTTGAAATGAGAAAACAGAAAAATACAATCTAATCGGAGGGAGTAGCCCAGAAGCCGGAGATTTCTGCGTGAGAGGGGCTGCATATTAATATTCAGTAAACCGTTTTTAGACCCAACAACGACTTGCGTTGTCAGTGCTGTAAACAGTAGCTGTAGGTAGATGTAAACAAAACTATAGTTCTGTGTAGACAGAAATAAAATAAAATATAAATTTTATGAAATAAGATCGAAATTTGTTAGTTGCCGCTATATTACAATTTGTATTATGGTAAGATATTCTAAATTTGTATTTTTCTACGATCGTATCAAAATGGCAGTTTCTTACATAATTTCCAGTGTAGAAAACTGGCTTTTATAAGAGCTTGGGCAATAAAAGTTTTTATTACACGCGTTTATTGCACGAGTTCACGAGTTAAAAGGTCTATCAGTAAGAATATCAACCATATTTTCAAGTTTTTGTTTCGCCGTCAATAATAAAAGTTCGGTGTTTATTGTTTATTTTCCACATAAAAATCGGTCATTTTATGACTCTCCTCTCTTCTATATGCACTGGCAGTGCCAAAAACTGCCAATTCTTAAAATCAGAAAATCTTTACAATTTATCAAAGGAACTATTCAATTAAAATTACCTTCATCATTAAATGTATCGCTCGATTGTAAATTTTATTTCATCTTTGTTACACAATCCGCAGTTAGGACTCTTGTGTATGACGTTAGATATACAGGGTGATTCACAACCTATCTAAAAAGATTTGGGAGTAGATGCGTCATTAAAAATGGAGTCAATGTCGTAAAAATTTTTTTTGTAAAATCCTTATAGTTACCGAGAAAAAAATTATTATATTTGTAGTAGATTTTAGTATTAACATTCTTGTAATAGCGTTTACATTAATTTTTCAAGTGTCAAAAATGGCTTACGTGTATAGCAATTCGTAGTTGATGGATATCATTTTAATTTATGGTGAAGCAACACAAAATTTGTGTTAAGGTGAAGCATTTGTGGTATGGTGAAGCAAGACAACAATTGTGTTAGTTCGCCTGAAACTAACACTGGGTAAGACGGGCCCAAATTTGTTTCCACGTCGGTGGGCAAAATTATGTCAAATTATTTTATTAATTAAAATCACAAATTAATTTTATTAATTAATAATAACAATAACGGCAAGAACAGTTGAATTTGTTCATATAAAATAGGTGTTATAAATTTTTTTTCTTGGGACAAAAATTCTTTCAATTTTTTGTCCGTTCATTTTTTATTACATTTTGCCGCCGTGCCTTGCACTAGGTCAGGTTTTACAGTGGACCAGTTTCCAGTGCCGTACGGAAGTGTATTTTTAAATCATTTTCGAACTGCCCTTTTTGATTTTTTTTACAAAATTGTATTTGTAAGAATCCATTGTTCATTCAAAAATTTTTTTTGGATACCTAAGTTCTAAATCTAAAATAGATTTATTTGTTGTTTGACTTCATTAGCTAAAATTTTTAAACGAATTTTTTTAATTTGTTCGAATTTGCTTAACTTCAATAGAGAAAAAAAATGTGAGATCTAATAAACTATATATATATTTAAAAGCAAAGAAAAGGACATAAACCAATTTAGAGCTGTATTTCCCAAATTATGTTTCTTTTTAAATTTATAATAATTACCTTTTGTATCCTATTTATATAGTATATTTTTTAATTATTAATTTATTTGTTTTAAGTTGTTTATTTGTTAATAATATTTATTGTTTTGTTTTGTTTAAGGTTAAGTTAATTAAGGGATTACATGGATTTGAAAATTTCAAGAAATCCATTTTTTTTATTTTTTTTATCTAATAGTATCTACATGTCAACAATATTTTCCCAAAATTTCAAGTCAATCGGAGTAAAGCTCTAGGAGAGAGAGCCCTTGGAAATTCCCCTCGTTAGGCTCGGCCGGACGGCCTGCTTAGATATTGTTTGTCTGTTTTTCTCGCTCGCTTCTCTCGATTTCTGAGAGTTAACTTTTTTAAATATTTTAGTTATATGGAGCTGAAATTGACGATTCTACAGTCTGCCCCGGTTTTCAAGTTAACACTTCTGGAAATGTGGACTTAGCAAGCCAATTTTTTTACAAATAGTATCCTGAAGGGAGGTTATATTCTACTAATCATTTTATTGATGTAACAAAAACCTGGCCTACTACGATTTTTTAAAAGGGTCGTTTTTCCAGAAAGTGGTACTAGTCATTTTTTTATCAAAAAGATAATATTACCAGGCTATTCAACACCCATCAAAATACCCATGTACAAATCGACAAATATCTATTGAGTGTTTTTTATGCGGTGCCAAACTTTGAAAAATCAGACAGCTAAAAAATATAATAAACAGGTCAAAGATTGCCATGAAAGTGAAAACAAGTATCAATCGGACAAAGGAAAAATACAGAAAAAATTTAACATTTTTAATTGCGGTCATAGTAAAAATAATAATTAACGTACAAAAATGTAGATAATGAATTATAAATATTAAGTTGTTAAACAAAAAATTGCAACACAATCTAAAAAATTTTAGTTTTCTCGAAGTATGGGGATTTTTGGGGTTTTATACAACAAAAAGTTTGTAAAAACAGACCAAGGAATTTGGATGATCTAATGAATTGCATAAAACAAGCTTGTGCAGAGATTACTCCACAACGGCTATGTAAATTATTTTTAAATTTAAGAAGAGGATTGGAAAAATGTGTTCGACTGGAAGGAGGTTTGGTGGAGAAAACTAAAACTTAATTTAGACCAACGTTTTGCATTTTTTTGTTTAAGAACTTAGTATTTATAATTCATTACATTTTTTGTAAGTTATTATTTTTATAATTAATTAATATAATTAACAGTATTAAATTTATAATGCCTGTATTATTTCTTTGTCCGATTGGTATTTGTTTTCACTTTCATGACAATCTTTGACCTGCTTATTATAATTTTTAGTTGTCTGATTTTTCGAAGTTTGGCACCACATAAAAACACTCAATAGACATTTGTCGTTCAAATTTGATATATGGGTATTTTAATGGGTGTTGAATAGCCTGGTAATATTATCTTTTTAATAAAAAAAATGCCTAATACTACTTTCTGGAAAAACGACCCTTTTAAAAAATCGTAGCAGGCGGCTTTTATGACATCAATAAAATGATTAGTAGAATATAACCTCCATTCAGGGTACCTACTATTTGTAAAAAAAATTGGCTTGCGGAAAGTCCACAGCCTTCTCACATTTCCAGAGGTGTTAACCTGAAAAAAAAAATTCTTCGTTTTATTTTTTTTTATCAAAACTCTATTTTTGAAGACGGTGGACACGATTTTTCAAACCTAATCTTATTAAAATTTTGCACACTTCTTCTAGATAGGATTGATAAACAGCACTTTACAGCGTTTAACAAATTATGCAAAGCCTTCGGTACACGGAGCTCTTTGACCGACAAGTTTAATGGAACTTGCGAGGGTGTGAACATTTCTTCTTTATACACTTATTTACTATGCTTTACATATTGTTTACGGGTAAGCAGAATGCGGGGCGGTTTCCAATTTTAATCAGGTGTTACAGTTTTATGCTAAAAGCGTTTTAACTTTATGCACCCTTTTATGATTCGGTTCAGTTTTATGAGGACAGCTAGCTGCGGTAATAAAAGATCTGGATTGATACATGGTGACAGGAACGAATTAAAAGCGAGTAGTTGCATAGGAACTATGCGGTAGTTCTCGGGGTCATAATAAAACTAACTGAATTTACTTATATACCGAGTTGGTCTATTTAGTCACAGGGGGTATCAAAATTGACAAAAATAAAGCCTATCAGACGCTGTTGCTTTAATCAAAGTGTAATTTTTATCTTTAAGAGCCACAGGAACATCTATGTTTTAATATAAAAAATTAATGAAGATCCTTACGAGTAGAGAGAGTAGTAGTGAATAGAAATTAAAATATAGTTTTCCAACAGCACTTATCTATAACAAAAGAGCCAAAAAATTATATCTTTTCCATTTCAAAATAATTAAGTATCAATTGTTATGCAGAAATAATCATTGGTATATCTCGAATTGTAGTGGATATCATCTTTTTGATGAATAAACACCAATGTTAATAAAGCCGCAGAACAATTACAAAAACAAAAAAATAACAACTTAACGAAACAACATTCAAACACGTTAAAAAAGTATTGTTCTGTTTTTCTTTCGTGTTGCTGTTTGTCAAGGGTGATATTAGGATAACAAAAATACAAGATATTTCTTTAAATGGTTAAATTAATTAATAATTTCAGTATATCAATATATATTGAATTTGTAGCTTCACAATAGAGTATAAATAAGAGAATACTCATAGTAGAATATATGTCTTGTAAAAAGAAATTGTCATACGTTTTGTACCGTGCGTTACTCTATATTTTACAACCCACCTAACAATCGTTGTTCGTGAATATTCCTAAAACAAATATGAGAAAAGTGTAAAAATAATAGTCTGTTTTAAACAACATTTGAATTTAAAATCTTACAATTATAGAGAAATAATATTTGACGCATCTACCTCTAATGATAAAAGAAACATGACCAATTGGTTGTGCCATATCGTTACTGACACGATCTTATATTATTGTTCATAACCTATAATAAAGCTCTTTATCCAAATATGTAAATATATAGTATTGCATACATGTGTACAGAAACACCCTGTGTAAATTTGCGTATTTGCGATTGGAGGCGTTGTGATGGTTATACGTTTTTAATACATTTATCATCAAGAATGAGGATTTTAAACCCTCAAAGGTCACACTAGTGCGAATTCGCACCACCGTTTTCTTTGAACAGCTGGAATTTCTCAGGTAACAGCTGTCAAGGGTCCCCCCCATGATAATTCCTTCTATAGTCCACACAGTCGAGCCGTACCACAGTCTGAAAAGTCCAATCGGTGCGAATTCGCACTAGTGTGACTTTAGTGTGGGCAAATGTGTGTCTGAATTTATTTCTTATAATCTAACAATAAAGTGAATTGAAATGTAAATTTCCGATTGTTTTCACCTAATCTTACATGTCGGATAGACTAGAACATTGTTTATTTGGTTAGTGTTAATAATTTTTCAAATTTTTTTTTTTTTTCATTCATTACTTAATTGTAACATGTATTTGTCAATATTTATGGATGATATTGTTTAAATTAATATTTTAATTACTTAATTAATCACAAAATTGCCTATAGATATATATTCGAGATAGGTACCGGGAAAGATCGATAATATCATTCTATGTACATGGGGTATTTTTTTCTTAAAAATATAGACTTTGAACTTCAGCAACCTTTTTTTACTTTTTATCTAGCCATTATTTATAAAAAATACGAATTTAAAAAAAATTTTTCGAAAAATGCTTTTTTTTCAATCGCATTTTTTATTAAAAAAAATTTTTCAAAACTAATTACATCAATCGATTTAACGAATTTACCCCAGTTTTGATATAAATACGTTGTTTAAATAAAGAAGACATAAATGATCAAAGTTGGCAAAATCCCAATTCGCACTAGTGTGACCTTTAAAGTGGCCCACCCTAAGTGTGACCTTTGAGGGTTAATTGTATTCAATATAAACGATATACGTAAAGAGAATTAAGGTCGTTCACAAACTAACTCTTAATTTTTGTTATTATTTTATTAAAGTATTTCATAATGCATAACATGAGTTTTTTTCTCACGTACGTACATTGAATTTATGTCTCTATTTACTTCACTTGTTTTGAAACAAAAAAAAACAAGAGTACAGAGAAAAGGAATATTTCAAATGCTAAATATAGAACTGAAAATAAAACACTACTAATTATTTTACGAAAAAATTGAATTTCATAACCAAAATTAATAGTAAATGTTATAACTACGTAATATTTATTAAAAACTTCATGTAAAATCCTAAGATACATATTTTTTTCTAATTCGTCTCCATTTCTAACAGTTTGTTGGAACGTTAAATTCGAGTTATGGATTCTTGATTTTTTTCAATACGTTTTCAACGCCAACGTGGGCTGGGGATAGCCAATAATACTCCCAACAATGATTTGTGACGCAAAAGGACATTATGGACAGATACGACATCCACCCAGGATGTGAATTTATACTTTTTGAGAGCCTGTCCCACGTGCCAACCCGGTTTATGGCCGATAAACTTGAAAAATAAAACAGGAACAATCAGTCACGTCGATAAATATTGAAATGTTTTTTTTTAATGCAAGCTCATACTCTATTTCTAAAGCAAATGTATTTTATCGTCGTTAGATGCGACTGAAAAAATCAGAAATGTTCTGTCAACAAAACAATTAATTTTCTTTCTTCTAAAAAATACTTTGTAGTTTTCATCTGTGCATTCTTGTTTTGTAAAAGATTATGTCGTATATCTCCTTACCCGTGAGTTCTGCGAAAAGGGCTTATCTAGACTGCACAGATTGCGATCTCTCAAAAATTTATACAGTGCAGTATAACCGTAATTTACTTTTTACTTTACGAGTGTTCAACGTTAGTTCGTGACTCCGTAACAAAACTGGTTCGCTACGATAAAATAACAAAACTAGTAAGTCTAATTAAAAGATAAGGTGACTACAACCGTGCTCATTGCAAAATCGTGCCTGAGATGATAGTTTTATAAGGAATATGTACCAGTATACGAAACTGATGAAATTTAATAAGAGCCCTTCTTAACTTGAACCTAAAAGACAGGAAGTAGTTGTACATCTGTGGACAAAAAAAGTTCTGCGATCTACTGGGTTTAAGAAGTTTTATTGCCATTACATCAGCATGAGATAGAGTAATCATAAATGAACAAAAAAGTTGTTTATTACGGGGGCGTAGGATTAACAGTTTTTAAAATACAGCGAGTATTAATATTGGGGAGTTTCATCACAACGTGACAACAGCGCTTAACCTAATGTTACACAGCTGATGTACACCACGTGTGCACGCGGCAGACTTGTCCTACGGAATAACAAAAATTTAGACAACTATTACTGTGAAACATTTAGTAAATTTCAAGACAATTGTTTTCCAGTTTTTAAATAAATAAAATAAAATATATCGATTTTGTAGTACGAGGATAGTGTTGTGCTTAAATTTTAGCTCAAATTTTAGTAATTATCAATCTCTTAAAACAGGAACTTTTAATCAAATTATATGTAATTAAAGTACCCAAAGATTCACGTCGTCCAAATAATTATACGTATTAAAAAATAAATTAGATACTTACCAAAGAGCAAAATTAATTAATTTTTCGATGCACGCGCGATACCTTCGACTCCAATTTTCGCGCACTCGCTGGAAAATACCCGGATTTATCCTTACTTGATGGGCAGCGGCAAAAATTCGTTGTCGCAAGTCTTCGACTGTCAAATTCCAGATACCAACTGAATTGCGTATTGCTGATTGTTGGACACCTTAGTAGCTCGTGTTAACCGCCGCGCCGTTGTCACATTGCTCGATATGAATTTATTACAACGCTAAGAATTATTTTTTAGAATTAAACATAAAGAAGTTAAAAAAAGTGATAAAGATTGTATTATATAGTATTCTATTCACGCAGTTATGTCAATATTCCTTAATTAATCGAACTTTTGTATATCAAGTTTTGTTAATTTCTTTCTCGGAAATGGTCGAGTTTAGGACCCATGTCATATAATAATTAACTAATAAAACCCAGTTTATATCGGAAACTTTTTGTTATTCACAGTTGTACTTATATTTTTTGTATTTATAGATACTGTTTTTTCATACCAAACTAGAATTCCGTTATTGTAAAAGCGACAAAATATTACATAAAACCTGATCAACAGTCACCAAATGCAAAGCTGAGAAAGTATATAAGAATACTCGACCAAATTGTGAAATAGGTTGAGAAGAAATCTGACGGAGAATATAAATCTCTTTTGTAAAGACTGAAAATTAAATCCAGTTGTTAATAAGTTGATGTCAAAGTCTGGTGATGGATAAATCCAATCAAATTTAAGTGAAAGATACTTCATAACTTGTCTTTGTATAGATTCAACGTTATTAATATACTAGGTATAATATGGGTCTCAAATTCAAGCTTGGATTTGACAAAAGTATAATACAATATTTTAAAGTACTGTGGATCTTTGAATGATCTACTATTTCCAATTATAAAACCTAATACCTTCGAAGCTGCCTTGACAATATAATCAACATGCTGTGACAAGCTTAAAGTACTGTCAAGACCAACCCTTGATCTTGTTGATTAAGTGTTTGAGGATTAATTTCGAAATATATAAAACAAAATTCGATTTTTGACTATAAGTAATTAAATTGCATTTATTCACATTTAGATTAACACAAAAACCACAAACTTATTGATTTCTTCCTGAAGATTATCAAAGTCATTAATAAACAGAAGAAAGCATAGTGGACCTAAATTCGAACCCTGTGTAACTCCCGATTTTGCTTCGTAGAACTTGGATGTCAAAAGCGTTAAGTGTTAAATGCATTTTATTATGAAGGCACTAATGACAAAAACATTAGTAATAAAATAAAAATATTATATTTGTGTAGTCAAATTTTGAATATCGTTTCTTGCCGAATATATTAAATAAAATGTAAAAACTCAAAATTATAAGCTTATCCGTGGGATATAGAGCTGTGTTGGAACCCAATAACTTTGGGAAATTTATCTGAGACGATAATCTTCCGACTTTAAAATTAGACATACACTAACTCTCCTCCATAAAGAAGGTTTCAACATTTTCAGAGATAGATTAATAACAATTAGTTTATAGAACACAATGTAAGCACAGTATTTTACTGGATAACTCGGCACAAGATCTGGACCATAAGTTTATTTGTTTTTCAATTGTTTTATTACCAATATTATTTCTTCTTAAGATAGGTGTTTAATATTTAAACAATTTTTACACCCCAGACCTCAATGATGATGCCCAACAATGTGTTTGACTCACCGTCAAGCATTTCTGCTATTAAGGTGTTCTAATGCTATCAATATTTTAGGTTAAAAAACTGACATTTAGAGGCGATTAATTTCATTCACATCAGTGTGTATTCGGAAAAAGGTCAATTTTCATTTTTGAACGAAAAATTGAAATAGTTTATTTAATAATGAAAAAATCGTGTAGGATTCGCATTTTAGAACTTAGTTTTCAAATATGCACCACTATTTAACAAAAAACATTTGACCTTTTTTTTTACTAGTTATATCAATGACCCTCACACCCATAAATCAAGACAGGCTGCACAAGTGACCCTCGAAAATTATAATAGGTACGCCACTGCGTGAAGCAGCAGTAAACCACTTCCCTAAAATTTTCTATTGACGGCTCCAGTGAAGGGCTCTTGTCTAAACCTCGGCCATGTCCTTGTCACGTACACATTGAATAAATCTGCATAACTTACCCCTCGCTACTAAGTCCCATCTTGTCCTTAACTTTTACTGCAGCTCGGAATCCCCGGTTGATTTAGGGCGTCGCGGAAATTTACCATTTAATCGTCACTTAATGAAGGGTAATAAGTCTCTTTATAAACATTTAAATTGAAATATTGAAACCGCCATTTAATGGGCTAGTCTGGATTTATGGAGGGCGGTCCACGAAACTGAGAATATTATACAGGGTGGGCCACCAGTAACGCCTCGGTCGCTAGTGACCAAACGGCAAATGTTACAGAAACCTGTTTAGGTGGGTATGTGTAGGTTGATTACGGCTACATTTTAAAAATATTTTGAGATATACAGGGTGTCCAGGAAAAGCGTACCATATCAAAGTTATGTTTTTTTAAATGGAACACCCTGTATTTTACTGCATTTTTGAAAGCACCGTAAAAAAATAGGTGAACTTTATTAAAGGTTCTGCATACCTAGGACTTACAGTTTGTGAGATATTTCAATTTTAGTGAAAATGCAGGCATAGCGTAGAAATTTAATATTAGCAATAAAAAAATAATTTTAAGGAAGCAGCTTTGGAGGGTCTATTTTAGATCCTTGAAGTTATAAATTGTTATATTTGTCGTCACTTAGTATTATACAGGGTGTTCAAAAAACTGCTGAATACTTCTCTCAACTTTAAACAGCAATAACTTGGTTATTTTAAATGGAACACCCAGTATATTTTTACTTTGGGAGTTGGGAAATTTAAAACTCTTTCAAACTGTGTATAGGTTCCCTATACCTATCTCTAACGGTATTGGAGATATTTGTGCCGTTTCGTTTTTTATCGATTTTTTTTGTAAGATGTATCCACGTGTCTTTATCGAGGTCTTTACTGAATTGGTTTGGGTTCTTCTTGATGACGTCTCTTTAAATATATTGAGAAAAATGAGGATGCAATTAGATGGCGCACCTGCAAATTTTTCATATTCAGTGAGAAATTATTTAAATCGAAAATTTAGTAATAAATGGATAAGTAGGAATGGTGCATGTCAGTGGCCACGTAGGTGTCCAGACCTCACCGTAATGGACTTCTTTGTTGCGAGCTATATAAAAAATCTTGTATACAATGTTCCACCTATTACTTGCGATGATATTGGAGGGAAGGATTAGAGATGCATTTGCGTGAGAATATCATTTGAAGATAGAATAAGATGCTGTATTCAGGAGAATGGTTATCAATTCGAACATCAATTAAAATTTTTCTTTGTTTTTTCTAAAAGTAGAAGTCCCTTTTATCATTATCATGAAAATATTCAAAAAAGTTTTCTAATAAAAAATATTATTTTATAAGCAGAATAATTATAAAAAGTTATTAATTTTGTATAAATATGTTTGTAGTAAGTAACTGAATTATTTATGAACATGAAAAATATTTATTAAAGAAAATTTTACTTTTAGAAGAAACAAAGAAAAATTTTAATAGATGTTCGAATTGATAACCATTCTCTTGAATACAGCATCTTATTCTATCTTCAAATGATATTCTCACATTCCTTAGAATATTTGGGGTGATTGTGGCAAATGCATATCTAATCCTTTCCTTCATATCATCGCAAGTAGTAGGTGGAACACTGTGTACAAGATATATTTTTATACAGCCCGAAACAAAGAAGTCCATTACGAGAGGTTTGGACACCTGTGGTAGCCACTGACATGGACCATTCTTACCTACTCATTTATTACTTAATTATCGATTTATATAATTTCTCACTGAATATGAAAAATGTGCAGGTGCGCCATCTATTTGCATTCACATTTTTCTCCTTATATTTAAAGAGACGTCATCAAGAAGAACCCAAACCAATTCAGTAAAGACCTCGATAAAGACACGTGGATACATCTTACAAAAAAAATCGATAAAAAACGAAACGGCACAAATATCTCCAATACCGTTAGAGATAGGTATAGGGAACCTATACACAGTTTGAAAGAGTTTTAAATTTCCCAACTCCCAAAGTAAAAATATACTGGGTGTTCCATTTAAAATAACCAAGTTATTGCTGTTTAAAGTTGAGAGAAGTATTCAGCAGTTTTTTGAACACCCTGTATAATACTAAGTGACGACAAATATAACAATTTATAACTTCAAGGATCTAAAATAGACCCTCCAAAGCTGCATCCTTAAAATTATTTTTTTATTGCTAATATTAAATTTCTACGCTAGGCCTGCATTTTCACTTAAATTGAAATATCTCACAAACTGTAAGTCATAGGTATGCAGAACCTTTAATAAAGTTCACCTATTTTTTTACAGTGCTTTCAAAAATGCAGTAAAATACAGGGTGTTCCATTTAAAAAAAACATAACTTTGATATGGTACGCTTTTCCTGGACACCCTGTATAACTCAAAATATTTTTAAAATGTAGCCGTGATCAACCTACGTATACCCACCTAAACAGGTTTCTGTAATATTTGCCGTTTGGTCACTAGCGACCGAGGCGTTACTGGTGTCCCACCCTGTACATATAAAGCTGCAGAGTCTGTAAGGCAAAACTAAAAATTGTATAACGCTTTAAAACATCGTCATGCTGTCGAAAATTTTCTAAATATTTGCTCGAATACAACTACACACTGTTTTTGGAGTTTTGAAGAGCAGTTAAATGTTGTTTTAATGTTAGTCAAGTTAATATCGATTTTAAAAAAGTTATGTTGTGGCTGTTAAGGTAGTGCGGACCCAGTCGCAATTTAATTGGGTAGGTGCCTCAGCGGTGCCGAGGGCGGACCTCCCCCCCAAAAAAAAACCTAGGCCGAGAACAACAAAGGAGGCGATGTTTCGCATTGTATTAGCTACGTCCTGTCCAAATTTGTTTAATGCATCTCTCTCGGTTGCGAAAATTTAATACGTATGTTTTCAGCCACGAAAATTGAATAATTCCAAATATTTCGAATTTTCACCACCAGTAACGACGATGGCAACATTTTTAACAGTAAAGCGATATTTCACGTTGTATTAGCTATGTCCTATCCAAATTTGGTTAGTGCATCTCTCTCAGTTGCTAAAATACAATCCCTATGTATATTTTCAGCCACGAAATTTGAATAATTCCAAATACACTAGGCACAGAAATTAGGGGATATTAAAAAAATTACAAAATTTTGGGTGATTTTCAAAGAGCTGTAATTTGGAGGGAAATGGTCGCAAAGAAAATAAAAAAGGGACATTGAAGCTTCAAGTGTCTAGTGTTCAGATCTGCATTTTATATTTTTTTAGCGTCAGCAGTTTTTGAGTAATCATAAGAAAATCAACGGGAAAAAAAATTGTAAGTTTTTGCTTTTTTAAAGAAGGCATATGGACTTAAAAAAAATTGTTTTGTAATTTCATAATATAGCTCTTTTAGATACTATATCGCTGAAGAAGGTTCTTCAGCGTTTTACTGAAAACGGAAGAATTTTACATCAACTCTAAATGCGGATTCATATCAAAATTGTTACCCATTTTCTGCGTTACCCAGGACCAACGGCGTGGACGTAATCAGTTTCTGGTCCCATATGTATGTGTCTGCTGTCTGTGTCTACGTCTGTCTGAGTCTGCATCTATCTGCGACTGCGTCTGTCTGAGTCTGTGTCTGTCTGTGTCTACGTCTGTCTGAGTCTGCGTCTGCCTTCGTCTATCTGAGTCTACGTCTGTCTGTGTGTACGTCTGTCTGAATCTGCGTCTATCTGTGTATACGTCTGTCTGTATCTGTCTATATCTGTCTGTGATTTTTTTGTGTATTTCTTACCATTTTTAATTCTTTCATATATTTAACCTTTAATCAAACTTATCTTGAATCAAGCAATACTGTACTAGGATATTTATTATTAAGTTGATGCCTAGCATATCTTACGTACCACTAGACACGTGCTATATGACAGCAACTTCCCAAATTCTTGCGCCAGACTGACATGTGCAGTAATATCCAATAATAGGTTCCTCACCTTCTTCGATAGCTTCTTCCGCTACAAGATATGCAATAAACATTTGATGGATACGGCGAAACCTGGATTTAACTCTTACGCGTATAAATCCTGATTCATTCAGCTTTTGATCCATTTCCAAACCCCCATCGCCTTCTAAATTGTCTTCAATGTAAGATGGAGCGAATTTTACCGCTACTAAATACGCTTTAATTACCTTAAGTCCTCAACTAATAACTGAAGAAGCTTCAAAAACTGAAGAACCATGGCGTTCTTTCTTCAGTTTACTGAAACTTCTTCAGCGATTAGTTGAAGGCTTAAGGTAATTGAAACACATTTGACCTCGGAATCGTGCTCAGCGTGCAACAATACACCGGAAACCACATATCGCATGTGAATCACAGACCACAATGTTCTTTTTTCAGTTTTCTTAAGCTTCTTCAGCGATTTGCTGAAGACTGATACGTGCTAGAGCAAAAATGATTACGTATTCGTGTCCAGCGCTCAAAAATACACAGAAAACCATATATTGCATGTGTGGGTCTTATACTCTTTTCGGTGGTTGAACCACTGAACTTTTGATTAGGAAGCTCTGAAGAGTTCATTCCAAAAATTTGAGAGAGATCCACCGGGGATCGATTTTTATAAGGTTTGTGCGGGGTTCCTTTGGTTAGTGCATCTCCCTCGGTTTTAAAAATTCAATACCTATGTATGTGTTCAACAGCGAAAATTGAATAATTCCAAATATTTTACATTTTCATCACCAAGAACAGGCGATGTTTCCCATTATAGTAGCTATATTCTGTCCAAATTTCGTTAGTGCATCTCTCTTGCTATCAAAAATTTAATACCTATGTACGTTTCCAACCACGAAAATTGAATAATTCCAAATATTTTGAATTTTCACCACCACAAATGGCGGTGACAAAATTTTCGACAGTAAGACGATGTTTCCCATTGTAGTAGCTCTGTCCTGTCCAAATTTAGTTAGTGCATCTTTCTCGGTTTCGAAAATTCAATACCTATGTATGCTTCTGCCACGAAAATTGAGTAATTCCAAATATTTCCAATTTTCACCACCAGTAACGACGGTGACAATATTTTTAACAGTAAGGCGATGTCAAAGATTCCTAAGTAAGGTTAAAGAATAGCAATATTGTATAATTGGTGCTTTAAATATTAAAATTATATAAATCTATTGATTTACATTAATTTATTAATTTCCTATGAAGAGTTATATTCAATTCGAACAATTTTTAAAATTTTTTTAAACACACTTTGTCAGTTATCTCAAAAATGGATAGGCATACCGAGATAAGACAAAAGTAACTTTCAATTATTTTGATTTCCGAAGAGACACATTTTTTTGATGACAGGAAATCGTAAGTTTTCCCTCTAGTTGTGCCCCTAAGATAAACAAAATATTTGTTTTATTATCTGAACGTAACAAACAATGGTCTTGAGAATTTTTGCCACTCGAATAGGTACATCAAAATAAACCTTGTAACTGGATTTTAGGAAGCTTGTTTTATGATCTTTTCGACCTATTTTTATGAGGTGTATTCTCATTCCCTTACTTGTTTTGAAGCGCCACTACTAAATGTCACTATGTATATCCCACTGACAGTAATTCAACGGGAAGTATAAAAAAGACTAAGACCTGTCAGTAATATTTCATCTATTCAGGAATTCTCATTATTGCTAGTCTAGTAGTAGCATAAAGTCTACAAGTTAAACTTGTATCTTGTTCTTACAAGCGTTCGCAACAATACGAGCGTCGCGACACAATTAGTTCCGTCTACGTTGAACAAACAATGGAACGGTTCCAGGGATGAACGGCTTTTATCGCTGAAAGCAACGGGCTAATTCAATATTTGTCATAAGAGAGGGATATTTAAGTTTCGTTCTCGCGACCGTCGCGTCGGGACAACTATTGAGAGTTTAATGGACGTTTTGCTGCATTATACGAAATTCAAATGAGGCAGTCGGAAGATATTAATGTTCGCGATCAATTCCGCTGCACTGACAGCTTTGTAATGCGCCGCCATTTGTAGAATCAGCGTGCGAGGTTTAGCTTTATATTTGTCGCGGACCCTATTTGTTGGGGCAAATAAATGCAGGAAAGTGGATGGCTCCTTTCAGGAGTGGTCTTCTTTTTACGAAGTCGCTGGTATGTTTTGAGGAGAGTGCAGTTTTTTCAAAAAGTTGAAAACGGCGTACAAGGTTTCAGTTTTACTTGAATGAATGAGATAATCTTCAATTATTTCGTTCAATTGACTTTTTAACAAAATAAGGTAGGTTGTTTAAAAATAGACATCTTTAAAAAAAACTGTTAAAATATTTCCATGTTGGAAACATGTAATTTATAAAAACATTTCTTCAAAATGAGAAAAAGGCTTTAAGGAAAACTTAACAAAACCTTTTATAACTGTTTCTGAAGACGATCAAAGAAGACTGTGTTAACAAATAATACCAAAATGTTTGTCGATTTAAATCCCATATATTTTGGTAAATGTCACCAACAGATTTTAGTGTATAATTGAAAAAACACATTATTGATGCGGCAAATTAGAATTATCCGGGAATTTTATTATGGGAGGTGGTCATATTCGACATTTATTATATTTTATTGTTTTCAGTTTATAAATAAGGCTTTCCCATGAAGCAAACCATATATGTAACATAGTATATCTTATTTTTTTGCTTGAAAATACAGAGAAGAAGTAACAGTAAAAAATAATTTTCAGGGATGGTCAAGAAATTATCCAATAAAATGCTTTTTTGATGTACTTATTTTACATTTTCTCTGTATATAAAAGTTACATATTCAGGACGATGACCATATTTAAATAGTGACCCCAGTGATATGTTCAAAAGTACAAGCAGAAATACAATAAAATAAAAAATGCATACGTGAGGAAACCCTAAGGATGCTCCACCCATAAACATAATTTGTTTAAAACTGGATGAAATTAACCCTCTTAGTAAAAATGGTAAATGAGTGGATTACGAATTATGCTGGCATTGTGCTGGTTCTATCCAACGGAAATGGACATTCAGCATTCAAAGAGGCACGAAATGTTACGTTGTGCACGAACCGGATGCTCTGTAACATGCTTAGAGGCAAATCTTCAAGTAATGTTTAAGTTTTATATATTTGTTATGTATGAATACACGTGATTTTCGCGTTAGCCAGAGATTATTTTCTGGTTTTATCACCTGTAACAACCTTGGTGTACAATTATTGGCAATTCTATCAATATTTATAAGTTAGCTTCAACTGCTTCAGCATCAACTAGTCAGAATTTCAATGACTGTTGAAACGCCAGATGATTTATTAAAGTATACGATAAAAACAATTAAAAATGAATACATCTTTTTAAAATTTGTAAAAAATTAATTGGGAGAAGGAAGTACCGACTAATTTTTGCAATTTTACAAATAAAAATCAAAATCTGTGAATATACAAAATTACTAGAAAGAAAAGAGTCTACTTGATTACATATGGATTATTCTAATATTATTAAATATTTGGCAAAAATATTAAGCGTAAGTTAGCTGATAAAACACTCACAAAATTTGGTGAATATTTTATGCAATGAAGGTTCTGTAAGGTTAAAACACAACCAGAATCTGATTAATAATTATTAAGATATCGTGAATCATAAAATCTGAATCAATTTACTAAAATAAACCTGTAATATATTAATCGGAACCTTATATTGCATAGTAATGTTACGATAAATCGAAATTAATAATATTGTTAATGTAAATTCTTAACAATTATTCACTTAACACACTTGCACACTTCACATCTCCCGAGAGAAGAAGAATGACCAAATTTACTCTTGTCAAAATCCAGAAGTTTTTTCTGTTTATCTAAATGAGTGCACCTGATAAGAGCATTATGATTTGTGAAATAAATTAGGTGTTATAACATTTATTTTCTACGAACATTTAAAAATTGTGTTGCCCTACTCTCCCCCTATCACACTTACATTCAGGCTTTGACATTTTTTATGCCTACTATACGAGCCCAGGCTCATAATAGTTCGGCCGGTAATAATTTGAAACTATATTTTTGAAGATAATATTAAACTTAAAACAAAGGTGCAAAATTTAATCAAAACTATTACAACTATATTCTAAACTATACTTTTAAGTAGCTGAAACTGAAAATTATAATTAAATTACGTAAAGAAACAAATCAGTATAACCAAAAATGTATTTCACGTGGTGGGTCATAATAGTTCGGCCAAAACCTAATATTGCGTTACGTCGCCTTTATTAGCAATAACCGCCTTAATTCTACTGGGCATTGTATCCACAAGTCGTGCACACTCTTCTGGTGGAATATTATTCCATACATTTTGCAAAGTAGCTTTTAATTCGGGTACTGTCCGCGCTGGATTTTTTCGAAGTTGCTTCTTCATGTTGTGCCAAAGTGTCTCGATTGGAGACAAATCTGGACTAGAAGACGTCCATTTTAGAACAGGAATGTTATGTTCTTGAAACCACGTCTTCACAGTTTTCGCAGTATGGCAAGGTGCACCATCCTGTTGGAACATGAAGTCACCGTCATCGGCTGCACATTGCGCGATAGATGGTAAAAAACTTGCTTCCAATATCTCCTTATATTTTTGGGCGTTAACAATTCCATCGATGAAGTGTAATTTGCCCACTCCTTTTGCAGACATACAACCCCATATCATGACTGATGCTGGGAACTTTACTTTTTTTACTAGACAGTCATTATGGAATGCTTCGCTGGATGTTCGTAACACCCTTTTACGGGAGTCGCCCACACAAACATCAAACTTGGACTCATCACTCCAAATTATATTGTACCACTGTCTTTGAGTCCAGTTCTGATGTTCCCGAGCCCACTTTAGTCTGTTGCGTTTTTGTAAAGTTGTCAGTAGTGGCTTTTCTTTTGCCTGTTAAAAAAAAATTGGATGCCAACAGTTTCACCAAAAAAAAAACGAATAAATTTTACCTTATAAAATTTGTATCCTATTTTTCTAATAGTCCTTTTAGTTGTAGACAACGAAATATCCTTGGCTATACTTTCTCTCCATAAAACAGTTATCTCTTTAGTGTTAGATCTCCGATTTGTTTTCACAATTCTCCGTAAAGCTCTTTTATTTGCTTCTGTAATTGTAGATGGTCGGCCGGTTTTAATTTTTTGATCAACTCCATTAGTAGTTTTATATAAATTGATAATGTCTTGAACGGTAGAACGCGGCACAGAATGAGAAACTGAAATTCGACGTGCCGAAATACCTTTCTTATGGGCATTAATGATGGACAAACGAAAATCTTTACTTAAGGGCTTACCACGAGGCATTATGCTTTAAATATGATTTGAAACTAATACTGACAGCTGTCTTGTTGATATATTTCATAATTGCTTTGTTTTAACTAGTCAGCTCGATTTCATGGCAATTACGATAAGCGGCCGAACTATTATGACCTACCACGTGAAATACATTTTTTGTTATACTGATTTGTTTCTTTACGTAATTTAATTATAATTTTCAGTTTCAGCTACTTAAAAGTATAGTTTTGAATATAGTTGTAATAGTTTTGATTAAATTTTGCACCTTTGTTTTAAGTTTAATATTATCTTCAAAAATATAGTTACAAATTATTACCGGCCGAACTATTATGAGCCTGGGCTCGTAAGTATGAAAATAACTATACTTTCACTCTTCGTAGATGACAACACTGAGAGTGATTTACTTCGTTCAGTGGCGGGTTAAGTGCAGTGGCAATAAGGTCCACATATTTATTTTAATAACAAAAACATAACACAAAAAACAGAATATTGGCATTAATTAATTTAAGGGGTTTATTAATTTGTTAAAGGAATGGATTAAATAAACACGATTAAGATATTCTTATTATTAACCCCAAAACTTACGTAAGAATCGATTTTTAGCAATTATTTATCTATCTTGTTTTCAATTAATTCATTAATTAATATTTTTAAATACTGATATTTAACATTTTATAAATATTTACCCGCTTGAGTTCAAAGTTATAAAGGTTTAGTAACTCTCTCTAACATGTTATAATCTGCAGCTTCATGATTTGGAAACTTTTTCTGGAATTGCAAAAAACATGAATGGATTGAATAATTTCATGAATTTTTATCTCGTTGACCACTCCGAAACTAGGCCTCTACAATAAATTTATCGTCTTCGAAAAAACCATTTTCTAACCTAAAACAGTTACTGTAAATAGAAAAAACCATCAGTATTTGTTTCCTTACCACAAAACTAACAGTTAACCGATGATTAGCGTTGAAAAACACTGATTTAGAAGATTAACGATAAATTCAAATAAAAACACAATCGGCGAACACAAATAAATACAACAGCAAGCACACATGGGAAACACGGACGTCACTGAATTGACAGGAATTGGATTGGAAATCTAAGAAAACGGAAAATAATTTTGATCAAATGGAAGTAAATTTAAAAATTTTAATTAACATTTAGGTAAGTGTGACGTCAGTTTCGATCATTCTGGATCGCTCGGCACTTGTTAACGAAGTCATTAAGCTAAACTAATCCTCTGTCTGCGATTTCCCTATTTATTTAGTAAAAGTAAAACAAAACTTAAGTTTTCTAATAACTTTTGTACCTACTCGTACCATATCATAAATTTACAAAGAGCATGCCTTGTGTTCCGTCTCTCTTCCGTCTCGTCACGAACAAAGCTGAGTTCCCGACTGAAGTACGGACCTGTTTATAGTTTTGCAACACATCAAACTTTATGAAATTCCTATCTGCGGTTTGGGATCCTCGGCTACCGTTACATAGCTGTGGGTAATTCCATTCGAAACCCATCTAAAGTGGCCAAATTGATTTAAATTTTCAGGATATTATAGTGTAATTGTAAGCTACTTCGGTGGCTTTTCAATTAATAGACTAAGTTTCACTCTAGGGCGCGTGTATGTGAGAGTTTTAGTGCCTCGCTAAAGGGTGTGCATATAATAATGCAACGGGAACAAGTTAAATTGCGTTTCATCTTGCTATTATTTTTACATTACTGAAGTAATTACGGTGCTCCGTTCCAATGGCATCTACAATAAAAGCAACGAAAAATTTGTGTACATATACGAAGGAAATACTGCGGAAGATTATAAAACGGATTGTTGTTTCTTTTAATAGAGTGTAAAGTCATCCAAAGTCAGTGGAGAGCATAACATTTTTTTGAGAAATAGGAATTCATTTATTCATTAGCACAATTTTAAAGTAGTAATTTGGAAAATCTGTTGTAACTGTTTTTTTTTCTTTGTTTATTATTAAAATAAAATATATTTTTTTAAAAACTACTTCACAAAATGACTATTTTATCTACTCTCTGAGTTTGTTTCTATTCGACATTAACGTATTGACGTTTAAAGCTCCAATAATCTCGTAAATGTTGAACTAATCTTACAAACATTTTCTTATTCGGTACTTGTCAGTTGGGATAATCCATCTGATATCGTCTTCTTGTTGCAGCATCATTTTCTCTGACAAGAAAGAGGCTCTAACCATATCAAACCTTACAGAAACATCAAAATTAAAACACAGCATACATTGTATCATCACTAAACACTGAAATAAATAAATTTAAAATGTTGTACACTTACACAGCATAAAGACATTCCACAAGCACCTTCTGGTAAACCCATAACTAAAATAAATGTAGCAAAATGGACCGATGACAATGTTTTCTATGCCTACTTGTAGATCACCAAATATACATCGAAGGCCCTCTACACACCCTAAATACCCTGTACACAAAGGTCACACAACTCTACCCTGCTCACAAAGGTCATAGCAACGGAGGCTAGCCACATTGCATTGCTATTCGTAAGCATTCAGAACATGATCGGATTCTGTTTAAAATAACATTAACATAAATTAGGCTTTTCTTCTTCTTAAATATTACTGAATAATAAAACAGAGTAAAAATATGCCGTATTTAGTTTAGAATTTTATAACTTTTTAGTAGTACTTGTCTAAATTGTCCTAAATGCATCCCTGTCTACTTTAGCGAACGTAGTATAGTTCAGCTCAACTAGGTCGCTGTTAGAGATTATTGATACTGAGAATGTACACAATTGTTTTTAAAAACTTGAAAACTTGAAAGATTAACAAAAGTATTTTTTAAAAGGCGAAAATAATTATTTTAGTTGAAATTTAATAAATTATGTTAAAATATTTAATTTTTTAAAAACAGATAATGTTTTTTTAATGTTTGGCGGTTCGTCCATATTGACATCAAACAAATATGGTGACTTTAAAATAACACGTCGCTAAATCATACAAAAGCAATCTATTTTTACATTATTTTAATTTTCCATCGTAGTTTCACTTTCTAAAAGTTCATTTAAAAAAAGTTACAACTGGCAACACTGATCCATTAAAAAAATCAATGATGACTGCATATGTTCTTCTTGAAACACCCTATATACAAGTTTCTTATGTCAAAAAATCCGTAGTTATTTATGGTACTAGTGTGTTACGGTATATGAAGCAACACACGAGTGCCATATAAAATTTTATCCAACACTTTCATAGAATTCCGTTTTAATAATAAATAAAAGTAACTTAAAATTTCAAGTTGTCAGTGACAGAAAAAGTAATTTAACGAAATTAATGTATTTTTAAATATTACAAAGGATGCTAGTGTCACCCTAAATTGTGTCTATAACCAAGGGTCGTCAGTAAACAAACAATATTTTTTGAGTTGAAATCACGTTGAAATCCTAAAACCAAGACTGAAAAAATGGAAAATGTGGAAATTCCATCTAAAATTTTAGAAAAAGCTAATGCGACTACTGCAGGCATCATTCCGGAGATATCAAAATCTATATACAACAATGAACTGACGGAATTTCAAGATTGGAAAATCAAAGAAAGGGTGAAAGGCGTAAATGAAGATGTCTTGCTGGCTTATTTTTTCAATTTAAGTGAGAAATTAGCTCCATCCACATTGTGGACTAAATATTCCATGTTGAAGTCAACTTTGAGAGTTTACAAGAACATTGAAATTTCTAAATTCGGAAGACTAGTGGCATTTCTAAAGGCTAAGCACAAACATTTTCAGCCAAACAAATCCAAGGTCTTAGAAAGAGAACAAATCGAACAATTTTTGCGTGAAGCCTTAGACGAAGATCATCAAATACTAAAACGATCAAATCAAGAAGTTTTGATGTGTTAAATGAAGGATTTTGTGTTAATCCAATTGAATTAATTAGAAAATATTCTAAGCTAAGGCCTCAAAATGTGCAGCATAAAAGGTTCTTTTGCAATTTTCAAAAGGGAAAATGTACACGTCAATGTGTTGGTGTTAATAAGCTATCAAAAATCCCTAATGTTGTTGCGCGATTTTTGGGCTTGACAGATTCTAATTTATATACAGGGCATGGCTTGCGTCGAGCATCTGCAACTCTCTTGGCCAATGCTGGAGTGGATATTACAACACTCAAACGTCACGGTGGATGGAAGTCACCTGCCGCGGCAGAAGGTGGTTATATAGAAGAGTCAGTTTCCAGCAAAATTGATATTGCTAAAAAGATACAAGGGGTGCAGACTCCTGAAGCAAGCGCAAGCAGCTGTTCTATAAATTTACCACAATCACAAAATAATTCCAATAATCCTTTGGCATCAAATTACAGCTTAACCATAAATGTTCATATTAATAAATAGGTAGATTGTAAGTTTGTAGCATTTTAGGTTATTTGTTGACTTATTACTGTTTCAAATTGGTTATCTAATAAAAACTAGAAAAATAAACCAAACATTTGTCTTTTTATGATTTCTATATGTTACTAGTGGGTTATGAGTCATAAGTCACTAGGGCTTATGACTTAGAGGCTAGTGACTTTAAAGCCAAAGAAATTATAGTATGATTATATACAAGTGTTGGATAAAAATACTAATCGACGTGTCCGAGCGTTTTTCCACAAAATAATTACCTGAATTTCAAACGAATTGGTTCCTTTCATCATGAACACACTGTATATCTACATTGCCTACATTACCACCTATATAAAAAATATGTTTTAACTTTCTGCATCTAGAAAACAAAAAAAAAACACTGTATTTTATAACCGAGTATTCACACTTTGAAGGACAATGTTTGAGAGACAAATTTTGAGAGACAATGCCTCTCGAGATTCGTCGCCGGTCCAGATTTTCCGACGACCTTGATTTTTTGCATCTGCTGAGCGTGTAAAACGTTATGACTGAAAGTATCGATTATCAATTTGTCACATATAATACCGAGACTAAACTAGCAAGATAGCGCTGAAAATAAAGTGGAGAAATATGATTATCTGCCGAAAGAGTTTGAGTGATGTTGCCCCGACTATTGGAAAGCTAAAATTTCCTATCGGGTTCCTGAAAAAGCTCTATTTATGTCAGTGGCTGTGACGTTACACATCCTCTCCTGATTGATGTATGCAGTTTGCGCTTTGTTCAAACTCTTGATAAATGTTCGCTGCGAATTGCCTAAATATGCCGCGTATCGCACGCATTTACAACTATTTATTATTCGTTTGTCAGAATAGACCGGCTGGAGTGTTTTTTAAATCCGGCTTGTTGTCGGTTATCTGTCGACGGTTTCATGCAGAATTTTAATTGAGTGAAATCACGCACTGTCCCAAATACCTACATTGTATACAGATTCCAAATTAAAGCGATTTGATTTCTGTGTAGAGTGCGTTTAGGTATATTCGTTAAATAAACTGGGGAAGAAAATATTTGTTTTTCAATAAAGTTTACATGAATAGCTTTATTTTTAATTGACCACCGTTTATTTTTAGAAAAAAATAGCTTACCTTAACATTTTAACATCAAAAGTAACTTGTAACTTATTTGGAAAAATTACATAACAAACGCATCTTTGAAATAGGTGATTTTTAATATACCGGCTGTTATAACTCTGTGTCCAAAAAATAAGTTGAATTACTTATTTAAAATTTGCATGAAAGCACAATTACTTTTTTTGTAGACTATTACGTAGACTATTTTTTATAGATTTGATAAGAAAAATTGGAGTATACAAAGAGGAAAGAGGACTCTTCAACCTCTTTTAATTTTTCTTTGCCCACCAATGTCTTTAACGTGAATAAAATTATAGGTCTGGATGTTTATAACTTTTTATTAGCACCAACGTAAGTTGACAAACATGAAGCAAAAACTATATTGTGCTGTACATATGATCTAGCGGCTTTAAATAGGAATAAATTATATGCATCAGCATTTCTGGAATAAGATGATGCGACAGGAATCCTGATGTTACATTATATGTTATATTAGATATGTTTTTATACTGAAAAATAAAAAATAGAGGTCATACAGGGACTTTATATTACACGTGACATTGATCCATACGCTGTAATTCAATTTCTAAATTTCACTTGATGAACTAAATTTAATGATAATATTCTTGGAAGGTACTAGAGGTTCAAAATTTCCGGAAAAGTGGTTTGCGGAGACGACCTATTCTTTCTCAGAAAAAAAAATAAAAAAGATGATCAACACCAAATACATAAAAAATGCTTATTTTCAAAATTAAAACTTTTTTTAGGTTATGAAAATGTCAATGTTATATCAGCTCCTATTTTGCTAAGGACCACCAGGGCCAATAACACAATAATATTTATCTGCTCCCACTATAGTAAATAGACTATTAATACATTGTTTTCAAGGAGGTAAGTGGATTTTATTGTAGAAGTGGAAGTTGCTATGGACAACGGGAGGTAAGTGAGGCAATTTACCTCCCTAGGGAAAAAAGCGATTTCGAGTTATAAATGCATATTTTATGAACAAATAAATAGAAATATTTGATGAACATTACATTTTATTAATTATTATGAATGAATATTTATAGTAATTGTACAGATATTACATTTAGTAACATTTATAAAATCTGGATAATTATTCCTCTCGCGTTTACTAATTGTCACATTTTTCTCAAAATGATTCTATTTCAGTCACCGGAGGCTCAGTATTATCTGACTGATCGATTAAAACAGCATGATGTGACGTACCTACTACTAGAACCTGGAGTTGAAGGGTCATTGTAAAGTAAAGAATCCTGTTGGCTATTTCATTTTTGTTACTTAAACTGTCAGCAACATAACTTTCTGCAGTTATGGCTGATTTCCACCCACCATGCCTCTTGATTGCTAAGACATCAACTCCTGTATTAGCCAGTAACGTTGCCGATGTTCTTCGGAATGAATGGCCTGTATTATGTTTCAGGATGTTCTAGTTTCAAAAACTGTGCAATCTTATTAGGAATCGTAGAAAGGGTATTCTCGCCACTGGTTGGTTGTAACATCTACCTAGTTGATAGCGCATAAAAAAGCGTGAAATTTAAGTTTTAATTTCCAATCTAATCTTCATATAAATTTCTTGAGAATTTCTAGGTGAAAAACAGAACCCAGACGAGAAGTAATTGTAAACGTACGTGACATACCATTTTTAGAATCTGGAATTCACAATAATGCTATAGAAATTTTTGAAATTGACGTCCAAAGTAAGTTTGCATAACTCATCAGAACGGCATACTCCTGCAATGCCTAAGACCGTCACTACCTTCATTAGCAAAGATGTGTTATCGGGTGCCTGAACGAGAAAATTGTTGACTTGACGTTTAACTTTTTAGGTGTATAGCCGCCATTCTTACGTTTCAAAAATGCTCCCAGCTTGGGGTATTTTGATATATCTGCGTTCTCCTCTATGAAAATAGTTGACTTAATCATTGAATATTCACTCCACAAACTCGCCGGTGACTCTAAAGTTCTTTACTGTTCCATGAAATATGCTAGCAGTGACATTTCTGAAACACCACTATTGTTGTTCTGGCATCATTCTTTGAAATTTCTATAGGGTAAATCTAGGAGTGATGAGCATCAGGTGACGCTCGTTCTGGCACAATCATAGCGTATATTTGGCAACACCGGAAATTCTTATTACGTCGTCACATATATTCGTATTAAATACAGTTATATTTGAGTAGTGTTAGTGATGATATTTTGTTAAATTTATTGAGGTTTACACTAAATATTTTTCCATCGTTTAGAGTCAGAAAATATACAGGTATGTTAAATTATATTTTTATTAAGTTTTCAAGGATTCTGTTGTAGATAATGAGTAGTTAAGTAATTCTAACCTCAATTTCACATACTTCCTCTAATGAATTTAGTTAAAAGTTGCTGCATCAACTCACCTTATACTGTAAGGTGAGTCGACGCACGTATGCGTAAGGAGAGTTGACGCAATAATAGACACATTGTTTAAAATTTTATTTTGTCAGAAATATTATTAATTTATAAAGAAATGGAAACGTTAGAAGAGGAGAGGGGACAATAGAACAGTTGTCTAGAGCAATCAGTGCTATCGATAGAGATGAGATGGGTATTCCTGAGGTAGGTCGGGAATTTGATAGCCCCGAATGCACTTTGTGACGCCGATGGAAATGTGAAGACCTCAAACTAAACCGTTTGGACCTTTAAGTACACTAGGAGCCACAATAGGATAAATTAGTAAAGCAAAAGTTGAAAACACATGGATTTGTACCTACCAGATCCTTTATGCGCTTTATGGCTTTTGAGTTGGCAGAAAAACTGGAATTACCGTATAATTTCAACAGAAAATCTCGCAAGGCAGGCTATATATGCATTGTTAGATTTTTTTTTAAGAAGAAATAAAGAACAATACGAAAACAATTACGTTTTCGTTCAGAGCATATGCTTCTTTGTCTAACTACAATAATGAGTATTTATATTTATTATTATTAATACATTTCAAAATAAACCAAAAGTAAATTGTATGAATTTTTAATACAAATTTATGAAAAAAATAAAAATGTGCGAGCGTTAACATCCTGCGTTATCTCTCCCCGATGCCTAAGGTGAGATGACGCAGTCATAAGAAAAAAAAAATTAGTTTTTACTAAGCTCTTTTAACGCAATCTGAAGTTTTGCTCTTTATTTTCAATTTCATATATGTTTTATAATTGTTTTAAAAAATGTGCGTCATCTCTCCTAGATTTACTCTTCTCGGGCAATAAAAATTCGCAGGCAGCATTTGCTGCACTTTCTCTTCGAAAATCACTCATTTAGAAATAATAATTCAAAACCAGTAAAATTGCAACTTTTATGTACCTTTGTTTATAAACACCTTAGAAACGACAAAATCCAAACAACCAAGACGACTTTGCAAGATTTCGAATAATGTCAAAATTAATTGATTAAGAAATGTCAAAAAACAAAACCTAATCTTTATTTCATGAATCATAAAGAACTATGGGAGCAGATAAAATGTTATAAACCACGCAGCAGTTAAGTATACTCGTAATTTACCGCTATCGTCCTCGACTGATAAGTAATAATTACCTCCTTTATGGCGTAAATAACTATTACATAATAATTCAGTAATACCTTTGTTATTTCAATTAATTTTGACAACTATAATTTGTAGGGGCTCCTTCTGAGGACAATTAATGGAATCTTGGAATTGTAACCAATGTCATATTCATTTGTACATTATTGCAATCTAATGATACAACAAATTTCTAATTTTATGCCATTGCCATTGTCATTGCCATTACCATTGCCATTGTCATAGCCATTGCCATTGCTATTGCTATTGTCATTGTCATTGCCATTGTTATTTTTATCATTACTGTTATTGTTTCTGTTATTGTTACTGTCATTGTTACTGTTATTGTTACTGTTACTGTTCCTATTATTGTTAATGTTAATCTTCCTGTTCTTATTCTTGTTCCTGTTCCTGTTCGTGTTCGTATTAATACTACTGTTGCTGTTACAGCTATTGTATTATTATTTACTATCATTTCGCCTGCGCTTAGGTTATTTTAATCAGAATTAGGTATTACACAAAAAGTACTAAAATTAATGACTAACTTTACAGCGGTTTTAAATAATTATTCTGTGTTAGTGTTCAAATATACACTAGTGCAGATGGGCTGGATGTTACTTATTGTGCGAGGTACATGAATCGGAATGTCAAATTGTAAGACATGCATTAAATAAGGTCCGTACGATGAATATTCAACAAAAAGAGCACACGAACTGACACGTGCAGCTTCTGCTGAAGCCATTTTCCTATCCACCGAAGAAAATGGAGCAAGAGCTTCCTAAGAATTTAACAAAATCTAATTTACAACTGCAAGGCGACCGTGGAGTGTCTTTCGTATTCATATCAAGTTACATTCATCCCGTTCTGCACAACTACCCACCTACCGTCGCTCTAGGACGATAGCAAATTGGACAATTTAAAATTTAGCTGCTACTGCAGAACTGCAGAGCGTACATACACGGAACCGACGTTTCTGGATTCCAGATATAACTTCCCTACAAAGCCGGGATTTAAATTCCTTGAAAATGAAGAGTGATATTCGTGATGAGATATTGGATATCGGCAGTGAAATGGTCACGTACGGCTAAATCCTGAAACGTCAGTTTCGGGCGGGTCTCCTGCATACTGAGCAGGTGTTTCGCACTGATGAAGCTACTCTTAGGGGACCCCAGTGGTGGAGCAATCATAAAAATTAATGTACAGAAAAGGATATACGTAAAGAATTTCTTATAAAAATATATATTAGGTATCATGTAGATATTAGTATCATAAAATGTGAACGACTTGAGATGTAATGAGAATTTTAGTAGAACTTTTAGATTTAATTTCAAATAATTTAATGTTTGTAAAGAAATGGTTCTTTTCTGTTTTAAAAATTAGCAATTAATATTTACAGTCCAAGGAACCAAGGGTTTTCCCTCCGAATTCTTTCGGATAGAACCGATTGACGTGAAACTTGGACTGTACGTAAAAAATATATCAAGAAACAAAAGTTATATAGTGCCGATAAGCGCTTTTGCCCAGGGGCTGGAAGCCACCCCTTATAGGGGGTGGGTAAAAATAAAATATTGAAAATTACCTCAGGAATCGATAAAGCAATCAATTTTAAGCAAAAAGTATCATATGAACATTTTTCGATAAATCAATATTTATTTATTGGTGATTGAAAATGTACATTTTTTATTAAAAAATTACGTAGACGTAGTTCACTAGTTTTGCTCGATTAACTCGGAAAATAGACATTCTATGAAAAAACCATCACAAAAAAAATGAAGCTTATAGAAAATTAAAAAAAAAATTGAATATTTTTTCATTTATATAGGAGTAATAGGTGCTGAGATAGGGCTGGATATGGATCGGATACGGTTGAAGATAATTTTATGTCCGCCATAAACTAAATTGGAAGCATTTGAAGCAAAAAACTAAAAAAATATATATTTTTCAAGAAAAATGCACAGAACTCTAAAAAAACTTTAAAATTAACTTGACTTTAAGTCATTANGAAAATATTCAAATTGATAGTGGAGATATAGCGTTTTGACAGATGACGTTTAAGTTCATTTGCTATACGCTACGCCCTACGTCCAAATTTTCAGAACCAACTTGACCACGTTTTTATTTGAACGCTCGTTATAATTTAATATTTGTAAAGAAACGGTTCTTTTCTGTTTTAAAAATTAGCAATTAATATTTATAGTCCAGGGAACCAAGGGTTTTCCCTCCGAATTCTTTCGGATAGAACCGATTGACATGAAACTTGGACTGTAAGTAAAAAATATATTAAGAAACAAAAGTTATATAGTGCCGATAAGCGCTTTTGTCCAGGGGCTGGAAGCCACCCCTTCTAGGGGGTGAAAAGTAAAATATTGAAAATTACCTCAGGAATCGATAAAGCAATAAATTTTAAGCAAAAAGTATCTTATGAACATTTTTCAATATTTCCTGAGTTATTGGTGATTGAAAATGTACATTTTTATTTAAAAGAAAAACACGTTTTTCAGTAGTTTTTCTCGATTAACTAGGAAAATAGAAGTTCTATGAAAAAAAAAACACCACGAAGAAAATGAAGCTTATAGAAAAAGAAAAAATTGAGTATTTTTTCATTTATGTAGGAGTAATAGATGCTGAGATTCAGCTGGTTGAAGATAATTTCATGTCCGCCAGAAACTAAATTGGAAGCATTTGAAGCAAAAAACTAAAAAAATATATATTTTTCAAGAAAAATGCACAGAACTCTAAAAAAACTTTAAAATTAACTTGACTTTAAGTCATTATCATAAAAATAAACAGAGTTATGCTTAAAATAAAACTGTTAATTCGCTTTTTCGAAAAAAAAACAGTACAAAAACTGATTAATTTTTCACTAGATTTAAAATTAAAGATAATATTCCTACAAGAAGTTTGCAGTTGAGGGCGAAGGTCATGTTTTTCAAACCCTTTAACCACAAAAATTTCAAAAATAACGTGTTAAAAAATATTCAAGTTTACAGCATTTTTATCTGTCGAACATTTCTATAAAATCGTTTTTGGATCGTCTTAATAGCTTTAAAATTAAGGACGTTATCATTAAAAAACCAACGGTACTTTATCGCTTCAATTTTCGGAACACATCAATATTTTGGTTATCCACAACTTGGAGCATTCTATATACATAGAATACCTTCACTTTTCCCCTTTAATCTTTTAATACTTCTACTTATTTAAATGTATGAAATTGTTTTTATTTGTATAATGGAGGGTGATTTTTAAGAAACCCAGTGATCTGATAAACGCTGTAGGAGGGCACTATAATGTGTATATAGTATAGTATGAATTATAATTCATTTTAAATCATTTAAAAGCCATGTTTTATATTTTGCCATTGGGGGTGGTTTTTAAGAAGGGGGACAATGCGATAAATTATAAATTGTATTATAAACTAGTAAAATAATTTAATTTATCCTGTTTGTACTATCAAATAATTTCAAACTGTTAAAAACTATTTTTTTAATATTTTGTTATTAGGGGCAGTTTTTTAAGGGTTCAAATATTGTAATAAATTATTTATAATACCATAAACTATTGAAAACATTGCTATCTATAATATATGCGTCATAAAAATATTTTAAAGCCAAAGAAACTATCAATTTTATATTTTTATCATTAATAGTGGTTTTTAAGAGTTGAAACTTTATAAAAATAACATAAATTATAACCCACAATTTAAAACAATATTTATTCTAAAAAATAAAGATATGATTTTAATCTAAATAAGACATATTTTTATATTTAACCAGTTTTTTAGCATAAGGGGTGGTTTTCATCCCTTAAAAATAAAAAGCACGTATCAAGCATATATAACTTTTCATCTATAGGGTGAAATAAACTTAATTCCAAATTTTCCTAAAAATCGGATCTATCCCAAAATATTCGGAGGTTTTACCCTATTTTTCTCTTCGTTCCCTGGACTATTACCGAGCAGGAGACGGTAAATAATCTAATAAATGTACAATTTTAAAAATCAATTTTTATTAAAGACAAAACTACAGTTTTTAAAGTTTATTGGAGCAATAGAATTCGGGTTTAAAAGAACATATCCTCAACCAGTAACGAACGCTTACTGACACTAATATTTAATATACTATTTTGTCGTGACAAATTTTGTACTTAATTGAGTCCGGGATAATTAAAATATTTCAGAAATTAACTAATTACCAGAGATGGTAACCTATAGTGTTCCGTAAGGGATGGGACAGTGCCAATTCTATTTTTTGCAATCAGAATCTTTCATATGATTGTGTTGCAGAATTCTGAAGATCTTCAAGTTGCTCAATCTGGAATAGCTGCATATTTCCTGGAGTGTACCATAAGCTACGAAATTGCAGAGCATTCTATCCAGTCGCAGACACAATTCAGCAGGTAAGTTTCTAATTCTACTTTTATTAATCTGTTGGAAACTTAGTCGTTATCTAGCAGTTGATCCATGCCGAGTTTCGGTGGATAATCTGAGAGATTTCCTTAATGTACCATGGCTGTATATGACAGAGTGATTTTTTATGTATAGCGTTGTATTTTAGCTGGAACATTCAGTTTTGCATGTTTTGTCACCATTACCTGAGGTATAATTATTTCTATTTGGTTTAAGCTCCCCATTTTAATCTTTCATGATATTATATTCGATCCGCAATCATATCGATTTTTGTATTTAGAGAATCATATTACTGGAACATTTTAGACTCGAATGAAGCTAGTTAATTTGTTCATTAATGTAATTTGAATATCCATTACATCAGATTTTGATAATAATCACGTGTAACGTTTTTTAATCAGTAGAATATTCGAAATGTTCACACATTGATTTCAGTGTTCCATTAGATTTGTTTTTTATCTAAATTTCCCCTCATTCCTAAACTTTTCGCGTGGTAATTTAACTTCATTCAATTTTTGGGTGGTTTACCTGTACTATAGCTTGACCAAATTCACTCACTGAACGTCGAACACTAAACATCGGTCGATGAATCTCAAGGTCATGTCTTTGCCACTTCTACTGCGGCATATCTTCTTGTTCTGCACATATCACAGACAAGATGAGTTTCGTATTTTGTAATATGTATGCATGGCGATATTTTTTTCACCATATTTGTTTAAAATTTTAACTCAAATTTTAATAATTACCTGTAGTAAATTTTCATTCCTACTGTGCATACTTGCTACTTGTTCTTTGTGATCTGATTCCTGCTTGTTTTCATATAAACACATTGGCTAACTGAAACGAGAATACGAGGAAGACTCATTACTCATAGACGATGTGGGAATTGTCATCGTTGGAGTCCACAGACTGCCCTCCGGTGCTTGAACTTACCCTGGTCCCAACTGCAGTCTAATCAGCTGAGAGAGCTATCCATTCCTGCTGTCATTTGAGATGCCAGTTAACCCTCATAGCAGTGTAGTAGCATAAACCCACATGGTGCATCAGGTGTGACTTGCACACATTTATATCTAATGGGAAATTTCGATGAGTTGAAACGTTTGTTCGGCTAGAAGACGTTTCTATACGCTAGGTCACTTATCCTTTAATCACTTTGTTTTACATTAGAATTTTCAAGTAATCGTTATTAGCGTTATTTTGCACAAAAAATGCAATCGTAGCTGTGTCAGAAGTATTTTCATTTATATTTTTTGAGTAGATGTATTAAATTCATTTTTTTATCCTACATTCCAAAGTTATATTAAACAATTACTTTGCTTTATCTTGAATAGTTTTACTTTACCTTTAAAATAGTTCATTCTTGAGCCTCTGAGCTAGCTACTGCTAATTTGCCTGGATACTAAATTCTTCAAAATTGCTAATTTAATGTTATCATTAATTCTAGTTTAGTTTTCATTAGGAAAACATAAGTTTTTTTGTGTAAGTTTTGAACAAAATTATTAATGAACGCATCTTTAGTCATTTATTTCACTAGATTTCTACTCTTAACCGGCATATGTATATAAGAATGAATGACAGTAAAGAGAATCAGCCGAGCTATCGATGGAATCAGCGATTCCAAAAATGTTTCACCGTATTAGTAAAAAATATTTTATTTGCAAGCAATTCTTCTGCCAATCGAGTTATTGCACCTCGATTTATTTACTCCTCAAATATCTTGTCCAAGTTTGTAAGCACCGTGTATACGAAATATTAATAAACATCTGACAACTACTTTTTAGCTGTTGAATATAGAAAATGTACCATTTTAAGGCAAAAAGTGTCCCAGGTTAAAAATGCCTGCACTTCATTATAATGGATGTTCTACATAGATAATATATTTAAATATTTTACAATTTATTTTTTTTTCAAAATAAATGTTCAGAATAAAAAGTCAGTGTTTAAACTCATTATTTACTTTTAGCAATTTTTTTAATTTTACTAACAAACTTGACCAAGAAATACAGGATGTTTCTTCACAAAAACTAATACAAAAAAATTCAAAAAAAATCTGAATCAATTCTGACTCTTTATGAACACCTTTGAGTGATCTTTTTGTAACAATTGTTACAACTTTTTAGAGCAATAATGGGTTCATTTCTTACAATTTTTTCACACTATAGGGTTAAAACTTGCACTTTAAAGAAAGGAAAAAGTTTTACATTTTTATCAAGGCAGTTATGAACGTAATCGATTGTTATGAATCCCATACAATTAAAAGCACATACCAAATTTGGTAACTTATACATGAACCAGTTTAGAAAATATTGCAAAAAATTTTTAATAAATCATCTTCAAGCTGATACATCTTAGTAAAGAGTTCTAGTTTACAATTAGTTTATTCGAATTGGTTTTATTCATTTGAACCAAGGTACACCCTGTAGAAGTTTGCCAAACTTCTACAGGGTGAGTTAAATGATCCCTGTATTGAAAAATGTATGTAATATGTAAAAATGAATGTACTCGTTTAAAATTTGGCTAAACAGATTTTTCTGCTTTCAAAGATTTAGGAAATGTTTTCAGTTGCACAGCAGGCGTATTGCAACTGTTTTGTTTAATCCACATGAGTCTTGAAAAAAGAGAAATATATAATTTTTCTAACATAATATAGACCAACTAATTTCTTTCCTGATTCGTAGTTATTGCTTTGAGTATATCATATGTATTTTTTTACAACTAAAACTAGTGTGTGTTTTACGAAAATATATATGCAAGTGCATTATGCATATGCAAGTTTACGCTTGAAAATTATAACAAATACTACATTTTTCGGCATAATTTATTAGAATTTGTGATCCTAGTTTACCCGCATATATGAATATTTACTACTTCAGAAAATGAGATATATTATGTAGGTACACATTCCTAGTTTTCAGCATTTACATATTCACGTTTTGGTGGTGTATTGTTTTATTTCCTCTACTTCGATTTAAAATGACATAGGTAAATTACTAACATAATTATTACCGTTGAAAATTAATTATAACATCTGATAAATTATCTATTATTGACAGAACGCTGACTTCAAGAGGACTACTGTTAATAAATATTTCAAATGACGTCTTGAAATATCAAATAGACAACGGAAATTTTAAGCTACCCAGTGTAATGAAACTGGATCTTGTAAGGCTATATTACAATTAACATTAGTTAGATATGGTCTCGTTGCCCTGGAAAATATTTCTAAAAAGGAAGTCTAAAAAGAAACCTAATAGAGATCGGAGGAAAGGTTAATACAATGTTTTTAAAGTTTTAGCCCTCTACAACACAGAATATGTTATTAAACAGGCATAATTATATATACGAAGTACATATACAGGGTGTTTCATTTGGGGACGTACGAAGGGACAACTTAAAATAGTTCTGGATCAAAATTTAGGATATAAAGGGTTGTTTTTGAATTTTCAGTTGCAGTTTTGGAACCATTTGTGAGAATTAATTTCAGTAACTATTCCACTAAAGTTCAACAGACAGAATATAAAATTTGCAGCAACGTATTGGAAAAATTTATATTCTTTTATGATCCCTCCAAAACGTTCACCCTGTATACTTTTTCTGCTGTTTAAATTACAAGAACCAGTGACAAAAATCATGTATATGATTTTTTACTACACTTTTGAATTAATAAACAATTTTTTTATATTTTTTAACTCAATGTTTCTATAATATTATTTTAGGAATAAAAAAGTTTCGAGTTAACATTACCATACCTCCGTCATTTATTAATAATAACGCAGCAGTTTTCCAGTAATTCGGCTGTACAGATGATTACAAGGAAATAAAAAAATATCCCTATTCCAACACTTTACTGAAATTCGAGATATGTTCCAATCTCTTCGAAATCCAGCAGTATCAACTGCGACGGGAAATTTATTATACCGTAATAAATTGATTTCACCAGGAAGATATAAATTTTATTAAAGTGACCTAATTCCATACATGTGATTTATGGGTAATTGTAATTTCAGTTAGGTAATAGAACACATTTCAGTAAAACCCAATATAATCTAAATTTATTGCACTGCTTTATAGACAGAACTTAACTTAAAAATAAACGTGGAAATAACTGATTAAAAAAATTTCCAAGGACAACTTTAATTTTGTTGATTTGACCATTAATTCTTCACTCTAACTTTTTAAAGATAAAATATCATAGATGACTTTATTAAAAGTTTTACTTGGTATGTTTTGTTTTCAAATAGTTGATATAGTTGTGGAAATACCATTGCTACATCATTATCGAATTCTTATCTTCAATTACCACAGAAAAAAAATCGCATAATGTAGCACTGTAGCACACTATAATTTATATAGAAAATATTTATGTGTATTGAATTTGTGTCAAATTGTATTTATAATGTAATATTTAACTTCCCTACAATATATTCACTAAAATTCCAAAATTTCATAGATTTTCTACCAAAATTTTTATATATTGAAAGTTTTTCCGACACAATATTGTTGAATATTTTTTAAATAATTTTGTAAATATGTACAGATATTTTAGAAATTGTCTTGGAACACTGAAATGCATGCAAGATTTTAATTTTTCGCCATTTCTGCGCCAACGGAAAAAAAAGTCGTCAGTTTACAGTCGTCATACATTGTTGTAGTGATTGCTGTGCTGTTTTTCGAAAGTACATTTAATAGCCGTATTTCCCAATTTACTTTTGAAAATGGCGCATGGCAATCGCGTATATTATGATATGCTCATAATTTATGGCGAAGCAAATGAAATTGCCCTTAGAGCTTGTCAAGATATTTGGAATAGTAATTTTATTTTCTCCACGCTAGCAAATAATTTCGGTAAAATTAAAACAATAAGAATAAGATTACATTAAAACACAACATGATGTTTCACCGGCTGTGATTGGAGCAATTTTTCTTGAGATTGTGTTCAACCAATCAGCAATCGCATTATCTAGAGCGTAGATGTAACGATTTGTCATTGTTCACAATAAAAATAAGATTACATTAAAACACAACATGCTGTTTCACCAGCTGTGATTGGAGCAATTTTTCACGAGATTGTATTCAACCAATCAGCAATCGCATTATCTAGAGCGTAGATGTAACGGTTTGTCATTGTTCACTGTAAGCGAATCATTAATATTAGTGATGCCAGGATTTAGGGAATTTTCGTTACCAGTTCCAATCGTGCATTGTTGGGTTGCCTAATCTCGACAGGCGCGTGACTTGTAAACATTTATGAAGGCTCTGCAATGATTATCGAGTATTCATTTGTAAAAGTGATTAATACGAACTGTGAATATTGATTACGCAAATATTGTATTGAATATCACTCATGAATAATGTGTGTTCGGGTAATACCCAGCTCTGTCTCCAGCCCAAATTATGCATACATCACAACTGTCACTGTAATTAACTATTAGCGCGCAATAAATCGTACTGCAGTCCCCTGCGCCAGTCGAAGGGAGAGTACGTGAGAAGCACAGTTCATAACTCGACACAAAAGACGGCGGCGGCGGCGCGCCCCACGTGAGACCTTTATATTTCTCGGGGGACCGGCGTTAAAAGCTCTATAAAGCGCCTTAGAAATATAATAACCAGCATATTAGACTTCCTCAAAAGATCAAAAAGGATATACACCGAGTGACAAGTCAATCTCTGAGTTAGATTCCAACTACCGCTTCACAAAGTTTGTATTGTATTCCACTCAATCATTTCCTGTGGCTCAAGGTATGGTGAGGCTGTCGCGATATATCTTTATTAATATAAAAATCTTCCTCTGTATGCGGCCCGCGTCTGTGTGGGCTGATGGGGTGCGTCAACGTCGCCGGTTGATGAAAAACTCGATCTGATTTCGGTGACGTACGCTTCCATAAGGGTGTCACCGTGCAATGCGAATTTGAATTAATAAACTAAGTTTATACGCTGGGAAACCAGGACGTTACACTGGAAGAAATAGAACATATATACAGGGTTCTTCACGGTAAGTGGCCTATTAAACGTTTCAGAGGAACCAAAGACAATATGACTCTGAAATTTTGTTTACGGGGGTTATCAGATATGTTCTCTTCAATGAAAATAATGCCATCAACGTAGCACTTCCGGTTATACCGGAAGTAGCTGTCAACCCTATATATTGTTGCAGTATCGACAAGATAAATTAAAAATAAGTCAAAAGTATTAAAGCTTCTCTATACCTAAATCTAACCGTTTTCGAGATAATCGACATTTTATAAAAATTTTGACAGATGCAAGCGTTTCAGAAATTGCTTATATCTTTCTTCGTTCTGGGAGCTTTCACTTGCTTTTCGGAATACACAAAGAACATAAGATGCACTACCATCAGCTATCAAAATTACCTTATAAAGAAAATTATACTAATTATACTATATTATACTAATTATACTACTAATTATACTAATTATACTAAGAGTCCCATTTTTCGCGTTACATTTTGAAAACTTAAAACGGACAAAACTTTTTAAATTCAAATAGAACACCCTGTATGTTTCTGCATTATATTATAGAAAATCAAATTCTCTTTTCACCGATATTCTAATGAAAATATTTTGAATTTATTATATATCCATGGAACATTCGCCGCGAATCAAAATTATTAGCTGTATTTCTATGATGGTATTTTGCAATTGAAACAGAACAGTTAATGAAATGATTTCGGTTAGTTTTCTCAGAATTTTTCTCTAATTTTTAATGTTGTCATAAAAGTTTTTAAAAAATTGCAGACAATAAATAGGACAATTTCAAATACCCAATAAATGCATTATTATAATTTTATGATATTTGGAATAAAGTTGAGAGGATACTATAATTTAAAATTTTGGTTACTTTACATTTCATTGTTTTCTTAATCAAAGGATGCTTATTTGCTCTTTATTGTACTTGCACTTACTAATAATAGTATCCCAATGGAAGGAAATCTTATTAGGTATTATTTTTGTATACCCCCTCATTATTTAGATGCAACAAACGTGAAACAACGCACTTTATTAATGTAATTATGAAAAAAAAAAACAAAAAAGTTCAATGTTCTACAAAGAACGCTATTGTATGTAGATGGCATAGTTTCATTCGCGTCCAATTCTTCAAATCTTGCAAAATACCAAATCCTAGAAATGCAGCTAATACTGATTCATGGTGAATGTCCCACGGACATAAAATAAATTCAAAATATCTTCTTTAGAATAATTATTCTGCATTTTTCTTGTCGAGAAACTACTTGATACTTATAGAATATTGAATGATAATAACAATATTTGCATGTCAATGCACATTTAATATAAAAAATCATATTATTTTTTAATGATATGTTGTCCCCCAAAACTTATGATACTTTATTCTAAATCTCCCTGTATATCTCAATTTTACTTCTGTTCCTTTCAGCGCCACCACTGAATACTGCTGTTCATGAAAACATCTTATGATGTCACTAAGGATATGTAAAGTCCAAAACTATTCCTAGTGACGTAATCATGACCATATACATATTTTCCTCCATGTTGTCCTGTGACATTTCTTTATCGTTTGATGGTGTTGTATTAAATAAGTGACACTGTCGTGATTAGATGATTATAGATCAAAAGCACAAAAAGTTAAAAAAAATGATATATCATTCATTCATATCTGGATATGTCTAATTTACCTTTAATCTTAGTAAATAAGTGTATAAATAATTTATTTTTGGACATTTTTTTTATTACAGTCGAGTATCACCACAGAATAACAAAATGTTATATTTTTTCGAGCGCTTTTCTATACTAAGAGTCTGAATTTTATGACTCAGTTAAAGATTAATCAAAAGTTCGTTTTATTTTTATGGACAACACGTTAAGTTTTATAGATTACTCACTAAAACTTAATCCACTTTGAGCTTTATCCTCCTTCATACCTTATAAATCTTTTCACAGAAAATATTTTAAATTATCTTTCTCGTCAATGTATTTATTTATTTATTTTGATGTAAAATAAGCATATTACATAGTTGGATAAAGTGTATCTATAAAGTCATCGACCTAGGCATTCTTCATTAGAGGTATCTGAAAAGAAAAAAAAAAATTAAATAAATTTTTTTTTAATTTTAAAATAATTGTAACTCGAATTGTAATTGCACCTTTTTCTAATAACGTATAACGCTATTGTTAGAAATGACATTTAGAAAATAAATTCAATTTGCAGAATAATTGATGGTGTCAAGATTCTGAGGTTTTCATTAACAACCTCTTACAATATCTCCGCCACTGGTTTGACATATTCGTAAATCAATACTATTGCCTATAATTGAGTAAATTATTAGCTCGAGTTTCTTGTGTCTATATCAAATAGACCCTTATTTTACTCTTTCCGCATTTTTATACACTACGGAAAGGTTTGAATTGGAAGAAATTTAAAATCATGTTTGTATTTGACGAAATCAAGATTTGTTTGAAGTTATTAAAGCATTTATTTGAATTAAAATGCTAAAAAAATGTTCTAAAATATAATATAAACAGTCGAAATGATTTCAAACGAATTGCTGGTACAGTTAAATTTTTATTTCTTGAACGGAATATTTAGGTAATTGATATACTTACCACTGCTTATTACTGGAAAGGCTACCTTTATTAATAAATTTAAATTAGTTTTGTGTTAGTTCTTTTGTTTTTATTATATTTTCTGATATTAGCAATTAGTAACACATTTATACAGACTTCGCTACACAGTTTGTCAAGATGCATATTAATGAACCAATAACAGGCTCATAATATGCACTTACTTCTTATTAATGACGCTGTTCACAAAACGAGAAAAAAAACTGTTTTTTGCTATTAACCAATTTACAAAATTATGCATTGGAAGTAATTAATTCATGATAATAAAATTACGGTCGATTCAACAATTTTAAATTAAACTCAATAAGCAAATCTTTGTTACCTAGTGCCAATAGATTGTGAGTACAATAATGCACAGCCATACCTCACACTATCCACAGTAATGGCTGATCTTGTTCTACTTTACATGCTCCTTTAACTGTCATATTATTCCGATAAATATATTTCTACAACTTTGGAATAGGCATTAACATAATTTTCATCAAGAAAATGTTTGTATGTAAAAGACCGATTCAGAATTGCTTCGTCACGTCAGGTTTTCGAGATATCCTAACCTAAATGTGTTAAAACATGATTTTTTGCTATATTTGAGGTTGTTACATCTCGAGATAATTTTCTCCTCAAAACTCGTTATGACATCTGAAAGTGTTACACTTCCCCTTCAAAATCGTTGAAATTTTAGATCGTTGGAATATCCTCGAGAAATCATCTATCGAAATTGATTGGTTTGATGTAATCGTGAATACATATTCAGAAATTGATTAGGATCACCTGAAGACTTAAAAAGGGTTAAAATAATCAAATTTAACAACACCTAAATTCCCATTGGCTCTTTAGGTTTTCGAGGACGCTAATTACGAATCTAAAGTCAGAATTACAAAGTTCAATATGGTGAATCCAAAGTTTCGAATGGAAAGAAAATATTAATATTTAGAACTAAAAAAAACTGAACTGAAATACTATACCAAATTTTTAGAAGAAAATACGGATATAAATTTTATCAAATAATGGAATGTTTTTGTTAAAAAAATCATGTAGTTTTCAAATAGAACAAATTCAAATATCATTGACTCTATGTATATAGCTCCATAGTCAAAAATACACTGTGCACCCATTGAGTGAAATTATTGACTACATCTTCAGTTAATATTGAGCATTTTGATAATTTTACTCGTTTCTGATAATATTTGAACTAAAACTGAGTATGTTCTCAAATGTAGGTACCCGTTAAATAAATTCTGCAGATAAACTCGTATTTGGCCCATTTGTAGCTAAATCGGAGTAAATGTTCTCATTATTGAGTGACCCTACCCCATTCTGTGGTTGTCGTGCGTTGTCTTTGTCTATTCCCATCATCCCCGTTAGGTCATTTCGTGGTGTGGTGTATGGCGTGTAGTGCTAGATAAGTGTCCCTTAATCCGATGGTTTGATTACAATAATTAAAAACAATAATATATTGAGTCTCGATTAATATTTGGTTAAATAAACGGATAGTTAAATTGTTGCCTATACTTACTTACGTATCTGTAACGTACAATATAGTTATGGCAATCTATTCGTCCGATCAGTTGAACAATTCCTTTAATGGAGACCTAAAACATTATCTCTAAAACAGATCTGTGTAGCTGTGTAGCTGTGGCACTGTGGCAGCTTGGTAGTTTATGACTTTAATACAATCATATTTAAATTAAAATTTAAAGAGAATATAAAGCGGTGAAAAATAACTGATAACTGAAATCTTCATAGTACAAAATTACTCAATAATAGTTAAATTTAAAAAACTCAACTTTTAATAGGTTTTACAGAATAGAGTCAGAAGTCACTCACTTGATAGTTAGCAGTGCTAATGTGTTAAATAAGGCTAATCTATTCAATTATCCAGGAAATATTGTAAACAAAATTTTAAATAAATTTTTAAACTATGAAAATTTCTAGGGGGGCGCCGCCCCATAGGCCTCCGGCAGCAGCCGCCACTGGTTAACAGAAACCCGGATTTGAGTAAAATTCACTCACTTCTGTTGCGATAGTTTCACTCGTAAGCTTTAGTTGTACTCATACTAGTAAGAGTGAAAATTTCACTCAATCGGGTGTGAATAGAAATTGATACATTATTGAGTAAATTTGAGTGAATTTGAGTGATTTTTTTTTATAGTGTATTCCAAAAAATGGCACAACTTTCGTAAACTTACTCTGCTATCTTCAAAACTTATTTACGCCACCAATATAGCGTGTGATTTTTCTGATGGTCATCTTGGTTTACAACGCAACTACATACTCACAAAAATAAGCCGCAAGTCGATGTTTGCAAATTAAAAATCCGTTGCGGATTATTGCCCCCTCGTTCACGCCGCAATTTTCACTCATGTCTCCATATTCGTCCGGTTCAATCGAGCCAGGTGATTAGACGACGCATTATGAGCAAATCCCGACGTTATCGCCGGCTATGTAAAAGGGCTGACGATTTCCTGTCGGAAACCGACTAATATAAAACGTGTTAGGGCCCGAAATTGCACGTTTCACCATCGGGAAGGGATTCCGAACCGTTCATATCTGCCCTCGGCCGGATATTGACCTACACCGTGATTTACCACGATTGTGTTAAGCTATTTCGGTTTGGTTTGCATTAGCCCCCATTCCGAGTCTGGGGATAATGAATTATACCCTCGTCGAAAGAGACCCTAAGACCCACGGTGCCGAAAAATTTTAAATCAAAGGGTAGATAAAGTCTTTATAAAATGGATCAAATGTTTTTGCCCACGATGTTCCTTAAATCTGAAAGGATCAACAGACCCTGCAGGATATTTTATGGAAATTGTGTTTACGTCTGGATTTTTCGTAAAGGCTTAGAGGTCCGTGAAAATTATTTATAGTTTTTCAATAGTAGAAAATATGTAGTTAATAGATATCCAATAGCAATAAAATAATGCACACCAATGTTAAATGGTATAAAAAAAATGTTTTTATCCACAATCACCTTATAATCGAACATTTATCCACACATATGAACCGTCTAGTGATACTTTATCCACTAGTGGAATAAAGTAACTTTATTTCACTAGTATATCACATTTACATTTATAGTAATAGACATTTCGTTTCTTGTTTTATCACATTTAACTTCCTTTCCGTTAATAATAGTCCAAGCATTCTGTCACGGATTAATGTTAAATTTGCGGAAATTATTACCTGAACAAAAAAAATATGACCGTATAGAAAATTAAATTTTAAATTGAGTTTCTTGCTCTTTAAACTCGATCCAAAATGGCGAACATGGTTAAAAAAATCGCAAAGTTGCAAAAAACGGTTTTTCTAAAATAACTTAAAAAAATATAGCACCGATTGAAAAATTTTAAATGAGAAAGTTGTAGGTTTTAAAAAGATCTATCGACTGATTTTTTGTAAGTATCGATTGCTTTGTTACTTTTCAAGATATATTGAAAAAACCGTTAAAAATCTTCTCTTTTCTCTTCATCTATAACTCGTTTACATTTACGTGCCCATATTTGCTATTTATTGCAAGCATAGCCCGCGGCAAGCCAAAAAAGTATATTTTTGAAAAATTTAAAAATATTAATTATTTTTCGAGATATATCGATTTTTTGAAAAAAAGGCGCTCTCGAAAATTTGCTAGATCTTCTCAGCAGATAGCCCTACAGTAACGATTTTCGGTTTATTTTCTTCGTAAAGAGTTATAATATCATGCTGTTAAAAAATGTTGACGATTTTATTAATAAATGGAAAATTGCTTCTTGAGCTTTTTCAAAAACAGCCACAGGAACACAATTACTTTCTTACATTTTTACTAAATTCAGATAGAACTGTTTATTAAATAATAATTGATAATAAACAACTTACCAGAGCAACCAGTAAGTAGATACCACGTTTCATTGAATACTAGTAAGAAATATCAGGTCGTGCGAATATTTTTTTTATTAAATTCCAATAATTCTGACTTCACAAATATGATTGTGACGTGGTTATGGATAAAACCTTGTATTGCATTCGTGTTTTAATTGCCTTTTATCCACGCTCGAACTACGTTCTTGCGTTTAAACGTTCTTGCGCGGATAAAATGCTACTTAAAACACAATAAATAACTATTATCTGCTGCATGTTAAATAAACTTGTTATGAAGGTTTGATGTTGATAAATTTCAATGGACACCACCAAAACGATTTGTTTGTTGCTTAAAAAATACTAACTACTATCTTTGGAACTATTGATTCTTTGGAACTACCTTTTCTTAAACATAAAACGCGATTATCATTACTATTGACTAACTTCACTATTCTTGTCATATTTATTTCATCGAATAATACAGATGCTGCTATCTCTTAGTATTAATTGAAACTGATTAATGGCGATTAATTCCCCCTAAGAAAAATAAATCTACATATCTGGGTAACTTCTCCCTCATGTGACTGCATCAAATTACTTAGTTCTACTATAAACGGTCTGTTAAATGTCCGTCATCGCAAGATCAAATTAATTCAGTTGCCTAGTTTTAGTCAATATCCTCTAATCCCCGAACGCAACTACGGTGCACAACTGTGTAATCCTGATTTGATTCAATCTAACCACTACACAGGCATCGATTTGCTAAAAGCAGAAAGCTAGAATGTGGTTTCTCAATAACGTAAACTGTTACTTTAGTTAACCTATTAACCTAATTCGAGCTGCATCTGATTCATGAAATTCAAAATAATCAAATTAGGTCACAAGCTAGTCACTAACAAAATTATTTGAAATAAAAGATAACACAGATAAAACAGAAAAGTGGTCTGTTCCAAACATTGGACCCATGTATTCTTATGTATTTTGAGGCGCTGAATCCGAATCCGGGGCCAAAATTGCTCCATCATTCTCCATTATTTTAAATCACGGAACACTGCATTTAAATACAGAAAATACCGAAAATTTCGCTTTGGAGGACTCAGCATTAGGTATAATTGTAAAAACCGACTAAAAATGACTTGTATTTTGTTACACTGAATCCGAATCCGACAGGGTTTTTAATTGCACAGTATAGCTTGTGATACGTCATTTGAAAGATGATTTTATTCTCTTTATAGTAATGTAAAGTTTTCTGGAAAATTTTGGAAAACAAAGGAGCCACAGCACAGCCATTTTTTAACTGAACCAACCTTTTATTTAATTAAATAAAATTTGTTGGGTAATAATCATAAAAATTTTATTTCTCATTTTAAAATAACTTTGTCAAAGCATTTGATTTGTCAAATTTGTTCATTAAATATTCAATCAAATGAAAGGGAAAGAATAACGATTTTGATGTTGAGAGGATATTTCGATCTCAAAGTAAGTCGACCAAGTGGTTCATTTATTTAATGATACGTCTCTAAACAGAACCTCAGTATCTAATCAACTATATGCAGAACAATACAAAGGTTTGAAAAAACTGGAAAGGCAAGCCCCGATCAGGGATTGCAACTAATGACAATAACGCTGTCGAAGTATTGCACAGTTTTGTGGAAGATCCTCACACTTCAGTGCGTAAGGTTGCTAGATAATATGAGGCAAGTAATAGATCATCTATTTACCGAATTTTAAAAACAAACCATTATAAATCTTACAAAATACATTTGCTGCAAGAGTTAGGTGAAGATAATTATGATCGAAGGCTTGATTTCTGTGAAACAATAATGTAAAAGTTGGCCAAGACCGTAACTTTATATTTAATATTGTTTTTCCGACGAATGTGCTTTTACTATTAATGCTTTAGTTAATCGTCACAATTTGAGGTACTGGGGCGATCAAAATCCTCACTGGATGAGAGAAGGACAGGACACATCCAGAAACCTCAAAAAATAAATACGTGGGCTGGTGTTATTGGTACTACCATTATTGGTCCGTTTGTAATTGATGGTAACTTAAATGGCCAAAAGTACAAACAAACGTCACGTAATGAAATTGTGCCTGCTTTACAAAACTTAGACATTAATTTTGACAATATGGTTCCAGCAGGACGGTACAACACCTCATTTGGAGTTGAGCAATTCGTGGATCAAATGTTTCCGAACAGATGGATTGGGAGAAGGCGTGCTATTGAATGGCCAGCACGCTGTTCTGATTATAACACCCCCTAGATTACTTCTTTTGGCGACATTTAAAAAATAATATTTATATAATAAAGCCATTAAATATAATATAGATGACTTGAGGAACATAATATTTGAGGAATACTATCTTCCGAGATTTTTGACAGACTATATTTAGATGAAAAATGGTCATAAAGGGAATTAAAAAAAAGCATTTCTAAGTGCTAAGATTCTAGTTTTTAGATCTTTTGGTCGAAATTTTTCATGCAATTCTAAGAAATAGCGGGACAAAAAATTCCACGAAATTTTTTTCAGCAAAGCCATTGCATGGACCAGATAGCTTGTTTATTCAGCTTTAAATTCCTTTTTTTTTAATTTCGACACGACCATTTTTCATAGAAATATCGGACTTTTAATAGAAAAGGATCGTTTTGTCTTCAATCATCGATATCTCGGTGACAAATGGTCGTACAGAGAATTAAAGGGCAGTTTCGAAAACTGGAATAAATTTCGTATAACATGCTGCTGCAAGTTTTCGGAATTTTTTTATTTTTTCATCTTTTTGCAAAAGGAGAAAAAATGTAATTTATGGTTTTTTAGAAAATTGATGGCTAAATTAGAAATATTCCTAATGTTAAGCATGACTTTTACAGTTCAATATACCCAGAAGAAAGAAGCCTGTCAAGTTTCATCTCAATCTAACGAATCGTTTCTTTGTTTCAAACAATCATACTTTTGAAAAAAAATAATTTTGTGCTTAAACACTTCATAATCATGATTAAAACGGAAAAAAAAATTTTCTCAAATTTTTACCGCAAATAACGTTTAAATTGTTGAAAAAAAAATTAAATTTTTTTTCAAAGAAAAAGGGTACTTTTGAAAAAAATGTTTTTTAAATGAGTATAGACTGCACAAAAATTAATTAGAATTTTGTCTCAAAAAACGGTATGAATCGAGGGCGAAATCTGGTTTGGGTCATCAACTTGAATTTTAATTTAATTAAAAGTTGATAAATAGGACGGAAAAGTCGAATCGTGCTAGAAAAAATTGTATTTTGTTCTCTTCAATGTCCGGACAAAAAAACAAAAAAAAATTCGAAATTTTTAGCAGTCTGTACAGTAAACATAGTCTGTCAAAAATCACGAAAAAATTTTCTTTTGACCCTTTAATTTTTTGGATTACTTTATAGGTTGTGTATTGCCAAATTGAGAGTGGGAGGCAGTTTGAACATTTATTAAAACAGATTCAAAATATAATTGTATAATTATTGTGTTATTTTTTAGTTTGTATTTTTTAATGTGTGATTTAAGAAAAAATAGCTGTAACTCCTTTGTTTTCTAAAATTTTCCAGAAAACTTTACATTACTGTAAAGAGAATAGAATTATCTTTCAAATGACATATGGCATATCACAAGCCATGAGCAATTAATCTAGATATCTAGACTTTTGGGACACAGTGTATATAAACGTAATTTTCTTCAGCGTGAACAAATGATTTATTTACAATGTTATTAATCATGTCAAACAAGTTAAACTACAATATCGCGAAACCTTCAAATTAAATGAACCTTAATTTCTAATTCTAAAATGATTTATTGAAACACTTGTTACATACCTAACAGTTCATAATGAGGTCAGCTTTACAAAATTCGCGCGAAAAATCCCGAGGATATAAAACACATTAAACTGTAATTTTCGTAACATTCATCCTTCCGGAGGGGTGATAAGTTTGCGCGACGCCGAAATTAGTACTAATTTAGTGGAAAATTTGGTATATGTACCGTTCAAATGTTGTCGCTCCGTGTTTAAGGTCCTCTATATTATCAGTGACGTCTCGCAAGACTTTTATTAAAATGCATCAATCAAGCAGGCGCAATAACGGGAAAATTATCCGGCTCTAGTGTGTAGAAAGGGCGCAGAACTTTGAAATTGGAGGGATATATCTTTAAGCAATTGCGCGGAATTTGCAATTTGTAACTCGGTGAAAAATAGACAAACTAGGTACCTAGCACAACGGCTTATACTAGAGAAAATTGCTGTTTCAATTAATATTCCTCTCTACGGAACATTTGTTTTTATTTTATAGACATATTAATTTACAATGTTGGAGATAATTAAGTAGAAAACATCCTCCAGCATCCGTTTTATTCCGAGTTACTAAATTGTTAAATACATATAACTAGATAGTCTAATTAAATGGGCCTTTAAATCGCAATTTTGGTCAAATTGACTGAGTTTTTGAAGTTAGTTTGAGGTACAGAATAACAATAAGTGACAGCAATTTGTTTTTCAACCTCTGGTGAAAAAAGATAAAGGGGTTTTTCAATGTAACTCAAAAGGGTAAGAGCTATAAAAAATTTTCTTATAAAAGTTGTAGAGCATAAAATTCTACATAAAAATGGTCTATTGACTTTTTCTGTACTATTAAAATTAACAGTTAGTGTAGTATAACAACCCCGGGTTCGATCGAAAGAAAATAAACGTAATTGTGGTCAGAAATATGTGATCGTCATGAGGAATACCTACTTTGTATATTTTTTTTTTGACCGGAAGGCACTGGCTACTAACTTTAAAGAGGGGAAGTATGGTTTAATTTTATAAAACAAAAGCAGAGTAAATACACCTAACTTTATTATTTACGTACAACAGTCTTCAAATTAAACATGTGACAAATAGAAAGAACAACAAAAACATTAGCAACTATTAAACATAAAATGAGAGTGCCAGGCTCGCCTAGAGCTCCTGTGGGGAAAGAGCATGGCAGAGAAACCCACGATCGTTGCTCTAACTACCCAAATATAAATACAAAACAACCGATAACAAAAGGCATAAATTAGGATCCTTTGCTAATGATAATTAACGCCCGACTCATTTAATGTGTCACTAAATGTCACCTCACTCGAATTAGACATACACACTTCCAAGTAAAACTGAAGAGGTTTGGTGTTAGTTAGCCGGCATGGCCGGAAGGTACTGGAGTCCGATACGGGAGGCAATCCAGCTATGAGTTGAGATTTCGGAAGATCTGTTTAGCAATTCTTTTTTTGTTATATAATTATTCTTTTTACAGATTCATTCCTCACGGGCAAAAATGTTAGTAAATTCAACAAAGCTCTTATATGCGTATGACATAAAGTGAGCAAAAGAAATGCTTTATCATTTGTTTTTCGAACAACGTAATCAGGACAAAACAAGTTAAATGTGAAACAAAGGAGTTGTTATTGCAATATCTGGGCAGTCACGACAATATATACATATTTGAACATGTAATAAATGATGAGCAATCGCAAATAATAATTGTAACAATGTTACCTTAGAAAAATATATGCTCTTGAGCCTAAAGCATACAGCTTACTAAACATACAAAGATTTATCATCATGAAACATCTATAACTATCACAATCATAAGATTACATAGAACAATTAACAACAAAGTACTTACCTGCTAATTAATACGGGTTAAACACTTTGATTTTTCACTATTTTACCTCACGGTCAGTCTTACTCCCATCTCCACACTGTTCTAACTTCAACTATCTAGGTTTCCTTCCAGAATTCCCCACCTAAGCGTTTGTTTTTGCGCTTCCTTCTACCAACTGTAGATGACTGATACGATAAGTATGGTTTTGCACATTAGGGAGACTAGAAGTTAAGCAATGATTTCAGAAATTTAAAAAAATCATAACAAGCAGAAAAATGAATGAATTTTATAATTTTTTTCAATCTATAATAAAAAATGTAAACTATCTTTTCAAAGAAATATATAGAAATATTTTTTATTTTTTAATAAAAAAGTTATAACGATTTCACAAAGCGGACGTGATTTTTTATCTTTGTTGTAAAAGAAAATTTCGAAAACAATTTTTCATTATTTTAAATAATCAATCGAATGGCATAGAAAAAGTTCTTTTAGTGTTACATCATAAAAATTAACGATTAATAAATTGAAATTGATATTGGATAGGTATAAAAACAAGTTTAAAAATGGATTATGCATTTTTCACAAATAAAAACTGAAATAGCTACAAAATTATTGAAAATAGAAATAGCTTAATGGAAGTTAAAAAAAATAAATACGTAAAATAAGACACTTAAATGCAGGTATAGTAACTGAATTATGATACCTGGTAAAGAAACAATTTTCTTCAGCAATAAATTGAATTTTCTCAACAAAATTTGGGGTAACAAAACGACCACTCATAAATATTGCTGGTACGGAAATATCACCATATGCCGAATTTTATAACAAATTCAAATATGTAGAATGTTACTTTTAAAATAATTAACATTTTGACCGCCACACTTTTATATATCACCCAATATATTTGTTAATAATTTAAAATCATAGTATTTCTGATTCCCTTCGACATTTATTTAAATATTTTTTTGTTCTCGAATAATGACATTACTATCTCACTTTATCACACTGATGGATCATATCGCATTATTCTGTTTTAATTATTATTAATTACCTTGAACTATATACGAGATGTTTTGAATGGAATACCATAAATTCAGGAGCTTATAAAATAATATTTACCTATGAACCGTGTCTATTGCTTACATTGTCGTTTGTTTTCGAGATATGAGACATCAAAGACGATTTTTTAAAATCAAGTTTTGGTCATACCTTTTTCCAAAAACAGTGCATTACACCGAAATTATTTTTGATTGAGAAACTGGTCCTGTTAAACTACGAACTTCTTGGATAATCGATTTATGGATAATAGTTTGAGTTTTTGTCAAAAAAGAGTTTATTGTGTAAAGCAAAATACTTATATTATAACAAAAAACACAAGATACTTATTGTAACAAATTTTAAGGTTATGTATTATTTTTTTGACACGGATATGGTCAAAATTTGAGATAAAAACTTTTTAACTACCTGTTTCTCAGAAACAAAAAACAATAGATCCCTTGTCTGTAGCAAAAAGGAAATGATTTTATTCTTTGATGATTTGTCAACATCCCAATTTGTCAACTTTTTCAAAACACCCTGTAGATAGCTGTAACATTTACCTACATGCGTGCATTTTAGTTTCCCCTTTGGACACAACTTTGTCCTTACAAGGATGATTCTGCTGACTATTTATAAACTTGAGAAGTGGTAATTTGTTCGGAATTTTTTGGAGAAGTTGCTTGTGAGAAAAACTTTGTAATGTGTTCGCGAATGTTATTTACATTAAACTTTGTTGAAGTGAAAAACATTATGTCGTTAGAACCTCCATATGTGTAGTTTTGTAAAAAAAATTGAGTTAAATTTCACACACGTTGCACTCAATAATCGCACTCGGAATGAGTGATATTTGTACTCTGTTAATAGAACAATAACAATTTTATGAGTGAAATCATTGAGACAAAATTGACTCTCTCTGTTACTTTCCAGTGAGTGCCTTTTTACTTTATTATGAACATATTATGAATGAAGATCTATGTTTTCCTTACATATTCAAATTTAACTACCACTTAGTTCATGTTTCATGTTTTACTGAGACTTAATTGTAGTGAAATTAATTAGCCACCATATCCCTATTCACTTATTTCATTTTTTAACTCATTTTTCCTCAAAAAGAAAACACAATAAACCCCTTGTCTATAACAAAACCAAAATGATATTATCATTTGACGATGCAGATAGCTTTACTATTTACATACATCCATGTCTTTCAGTTTTTTTCCGACCCAACTTTGTCCTTAGAATAATGATTCTGCTGACTTTGTTTATAAACTCAAGAAGTTGTAATTTCTTTGGAGAAGTTGCTTGTGTGAAAAAACTTTGTAATTTTTCGGGAATGCTGTTTACACTAAACTTTGTTGAAGTGAAAAACATTATGTCGTTGAAACCCTCACATGTCTAGTATCTACATGGTCCAAAATTCTAGTTCCCAATTTTTTTAATCATTAAAATCATTTAATTAATTTATTTGTTTATACAATGTTATACATGTGGAAAACCACAGAACACGATGGTAAAGAGAAGAAAGTGTACATTAACAAAAAAACAATAATACAAAAAGCACATGCTTATGAACCATTTTGTCTGTAAAACGAGAATATAACACACAACATTAACAGTTAAAGTAATATGTAAAAAATAGCATACAATGATTTTATTTTCGTAGTGCTGAAATTGAAAACAATTTCACATTGTTCAAACACGAGCATATTTACATAAAATTTATATGAAGAATAGACCCATAAAAAGTGTTACTCTGTCTTGAATTGACCACCGGAACGTAAAAATTGAATTGACGCAAAAGGATTTGACAAGTCTATTCGGTTATCCAAAAAATTAAATAAGTATAGCACACAGTACCACTACTGACATCTCAATTCAAGACTTTTCAACGAATGTCGATCTAACAATTCACATGTTGTGTAAAACCAGTAGGTGGAAAGACTTCATCTATTTTAAAATTATTAAGAAATTTAGCAAACTTTCTTTGTGTAGCTTTGATATTCTGTACACAAGAATGATAGTGAGGAGATCAAACGCGAGCAGCAATTCGAACTTAGACCATAAGACACAGTACAGATACTACTTCTCCAGTCTTAATGGTTTAGAATATTTTCAGATCATCTGTATAAAGAAGGGAATTTATAATGACGTTGAATAGTAGGGGGCCAAGGACAGTTCCCTGTGGAATTTAGAATGTGTGTATTTAACACACTTACCTACACCGTCAGCAATCTTTAATGGTCAATTCTGTCGAGTTGTTTGTCAATGGAGAGTATGGAGAAAATGCGTGACTGTTTTTATGTTCAAAGTCGTTGATTTGACTTTCTTAGATCCATTGCTGATTGGTTCTTTTACAACTGATTTGGTAAAAAAATTCGTGTAAGCATTAATAATACTATTGGGACTATCTAACTATTCCCCCTCAAACCACATTCTATTGGATTCTAAGTATCATTGGATTCTCTTTTATTATGTGGTTCAATTTATGTAATATTTTCTATTGACTGAGAATACCCTTTGTAAGCAATGTTAATGTCATCTTTGATACAGCTTCTCATCTTAAAATCATTCAATGCTTCTAGGTCACATATATATTTATATTTTTCTATGATATCTGTATGTTCTTAATTACTTCAGATCAAACGAACTTTTTTATGCGTCACATCATTAGAATAATAAGAAAATATTTTAGGAGTTGCTTCCATGTTTATAGTCTATTTTTCCAAAGGAAACAAATGAACATTTTTATTATAACGAGCGTTCAAATAAAAACGTGGTCGAAGTTGGCTCTGACACATTGGACGTAGGGAGTAGCTTATAGCGACCAACTTAACCTCATTTCTCAACGAGCTGTATAGCAGCTGTCAGTTTCAATAACGTTAATGACTATATAACTTTATTTTAAAGAATAATCGTGGTAACAATAACAAACAATTAAAGGAGCTGCGGAAAGTGTCCCCCTCCTTCTTATAACAATAAAGCAGCTGCTGAAAGTGTCCCCCTCCTTGTTCCAAGCACTTTTCACACCTGTTTCTCAAAGAATTAAAGACATTTTCTAAGATGCTCGGGGTATTGTTAATTTCACGAATCTTGTCTATAAGTCGAGCCTGCAGATGGTTTAAATCAGGAATAGGCAGTTCAAAAATAGTGTTTTTACGGTAAGGCCACAAAAAGAAATCACACGGCGTAATATCACATGACCTCGGTGGAAATTCATGTTCAGCATTGAGACTTATTAGTCGATTTTGGAAAACTTCCCTCAACATATTCATCGTCTCGCCTGCCGTATGTGTCCTTGCGCCATCTTGTTGAAAGTAAAAGTTTGTAATTTCGTTTTCTTCCAGCTGGTTAACAAAAGGAGCGATAATTTCTTCTCTATACCTTTGCGCAGTAAGAGTACCATTAAAAAAAATAGGTCCATAAATCCTCCTTCGATTGAGAGCACACCAAACTCAATTTTTTGAGCGTGTAGAGGGCCCTCGACAAAAAAGTTATCTGGTTTTTCAGAAGACTACATTCTCATATTCTGTGAGTTTACGTAACCACTTAAATGAAAACAGGCTTCATCAGAAAAAAAGGTGATATTATGAAGTTCACCGTAGTTGTTTAAAAACCATTCACAAAATACAGCCCGTCGCGGAAAATCAACTTCATGAAGTTCTTGCTGACAAGTTAAACGATAGGAGAACAAACGCAAATCTTTTTTTAACACTGTGTGGCAGGTACCGACTGATACTCCCACCATTTGTGATAAAACACGTACAGAATTCTTGGCGCATTTTCCATTATTTGTTGGACATTTTCTTTTAATTCTTCAGTCCGCTTTTTAGGTCGGCCGCTTCCTTCTTTTCTTGTTACACTGCCCGTTTCACGAAAAACATTAACACAACGCTGAACTGTACTTTGAAAAATTTTGTACTCAACAACGCTTGGAAATTGATTTTGAAATTATATGAAACATTCCTCAATAGAATACTTCCATATTCCATCAATCTTGCGTCCATTTCTAAAGTAGGACTCTATGATAAACACTTTTTGTTCTTGAGAAAACACCATTTTAAACGCTTTTTAAAACGAAAATATTCAAATTGATAGCGGCGATATAGCGCTTTGACAGATGACGTTTAAGTTCATTTGCTATACGCTACGCCCTACGTCCAATTTTTCAGAACCAACTTGACCACGTTTTTATTTGAACGCTCGTTATTTGTGAATGTGAACATAAATTATTTTTCTTCTCCTGTAGTCATGATAGTACATGTAAAACATTGCTGTACGTGACTAGAATTCTTATTTTTGATTGTTTAATACTAAAATGTTTCACAGCAACCAATTATTTTACAGATCAAAGGTATGTTTTGGAAAGAATACTATGACTACTACTACTTCTGAACGACATTCTTTTATTAACCAAATTACATAAATTTTTAATTTCAAGACTGTTAGTTTAAATTAGCTGAAATAAAAATTAATTAATTAAACTGTTTTAGGACAATAAATTTTGAATTATACTATTTATTACAGAATTTATTAAATTTTCATGTAACTTATTAATTATTTTAATTCAGTACAATTTCGTCTTTATTTATCTCTGCATGGTATTTTATATTTAATTTATACTCGTTGAATAAACCTGAAACGTGGAAAACATATTTTTATGCTAGCGTTTCTAACGCTTTTAAAAACAATAGTTAACAATTCCCGAAGATTTAACTTCCGTGTAGATTGGAGTAAGCCAGAGTTTCTCACTATCTTAACTATTAAACTTTTTAGCACTTCCATGAACGAAAACTTTACAGAGCAATAATGACTTTCACAATTTCGTTCTTAAAAACAAGTGCCATAACTACTGGGGAGCCAGACAGTAGCCTAGCCAGGGTATTAAAACTTTTTCATATAAAGGATAGGTATTTAGAACGCGTGCAAAGAAGTCAAAATACTGGAGTGCAAAATATATTCAAAATAAGGTTGATAGTAATCAGAGACTTGTAGAGCATGATCATTTGTCTACTTGCTTTGCGTTTGTTTATTTTTAAATATATAGGTTACGCACAAAATGCCTCAAATTTTATATAGTTAGTATTTTGGGATATATAATTCATCTAATTTTTCGTCAAATGCCCGTAATGCTAGGAATAGTCCAAAATTTCACCCATTTAATCAATAAATTGTAAATCCCTATTTTTGTATACACTAAACTGCCGTCAGTTTTTATGACAAATTTTTAGGAACCACTTTGATAAACCAAATGTCATTGTAAAAATAAACATGGTAGTCATCAAAGCTCTGCGATATTTGGCCCCATTTTAAAAAACAAAATATTAGTATTGATATAGTATTGTCTGCAGTCATTTGTTTATGACATTTTTTACTACTGATTTTATTTAATCACTACACTATCGAAGTCAGTGGCGGCTCATGACATTGTGAATAGGTGAGGCACGTGGCTTTTTTACTAGATGGGCAAGAAAGAAAAAATAGCACCACAAGCAAAAATTTTTAGATTTTCAAGGTCAAACACCTAAATGCCAGAGGCATTTATTTGTTTGTAAAACTGATGTTCACGAGCAGGGTTTCCGTTCAGATTTTATAAAAAATAATACACGGCTATTTGGATATTTTATTAATACGCTCCCAAATAATGAATATGAATAAATTTCCACGTCATTTTTTATAATAATAATTAACATCAGAACTTTAAAAATTGTATTTACAATAAAATTAAGTAACAGATAAAAAATCAAAGTGATATATTTACCAAATAATTAACAAAATTGTTCCTACTTGGTTTATGAATATTAAAAATTATGAAAAAATATCAAACTAAATTTTCATAAGGTAGCTAGCCAACTTATATATTTACATATAAAACAACGCCGGCAGCTTTTCGTTTGCCTTCACTTTTAACAAAATATTTTAAATACATGGTAAATGTTTTTATAAAACAGGTTTATTCGTTCGTCTTTTAAATTTGGAAATTTACTTACCTATAGTGTCTTTATAAAATTGAGGATCGACACTTAAGTCTTTGCAAAGTTGTTTTCTATAGTCATCACTATAAGTTGTTTAAGCGCTCTTTTCTAAGTATTAATGCGCTTAAGACACAAAAAGTTTCTTTCTACCGAGACACTTGTTGCAGGAATTGTTAAAACTGTGTAAAACAATTTGTATGTTTCCGAAAATACCATTTTAAATCCCTTGTATAATATTTCTATCGTTTTTTGAACTTATAAATTACGAAATGGTTTGTCTCTGTACAAAATATTAAGATAGTTTTTCAACTTATCTATTTCAAAAACATTTGGATACATTTCTAATAGGTACATATGTAAACGATTTTTCGGGAAATTTGTTTGCATATTCCTGAAATTTTGAGGAATCTATTAAAGCAAAAAAATTTAAATCATGTAAATTCTCAAAACGAGTTGGTACTTAATTAAGGGAAAATATATTTAAAAAATATTTCTAATTCGTCGCAACTTTTGTACCGTTTGCTTGGCAGTCCAGTAATACTTTTCGCATAACTAAAAATATTTTTACATTTTTCTCCGTTTCTTAATTCAGAAATTCTTTGACTGACTGATTTTAATTTGTTTAGAGCAGTAGTTTACGTCATTACGTTTTTAAAAGAGTGTTTCAAAAGATAAAACAATATTGTGAGATATCTATATAGGTATTTGATAATATAATAAGTATCTATTAAATTACATTAAATTTATTCTTATTATTATTTGTTTTGTCGTAAGGAAGTTGTTTTTTATTTACTTTAAATTAATACCTGCCTTGTCCTTATCCTTTAAGCCTTTGTACTTTCCCTCACACTGACATCAGACACTATCCGCGTACTATGCGACGCGTACATTAACCGCGAACTCAGAAACTGAAACTGTAAGCAGCTTTGAGCTGGCCTCAATTCACTGCTAAACTGTTTATTTAGTTTAATAGTAGAATAGTATGTATTAAAATTAAAATATACGGTGTGAGAGCCAAATTTTACAGTGATATCCGGCCTTGATTGCTTTATATAACGAGCTGCCACTGTTCGAAGTTCAAATGGGAGCAAACACATTGCAGAATGTAGCAATTTCAACTGCTATAATACTCGTGATGTGAGTGCATCATACAAACAATGCAATGTTTGATTTTACAATTTCAAATACATCAGACGTCATCAAGTGTCTGTACCTGATTTCCTTCATCCATTAGGATATTAACTGCTTCATCTCCCAGCAATACCAGTTCGTAATTTCTTCCCATTTCGGAGAAAATTTTGTCGTACAGGGTGATGTCACGTAAATTAATTTGGGAAATTTTAACTTCATTATGGCTACTTATTTTTATCTTGTTTGTAAATTGTAATAATCGTTATCATCTTATTTTTTGTTGATAGCTTAAAGTTGTATCGTGTTACATCATGATTGTATTAGACACTCTTTAATTTTTTATTATTCTTTAAACTCAGTACCTATATGAGATGAAAGATCTTGGCATCCTATTTGATAGTAAACAATCCTTTTAAAGATTAATAGGTGGTAGACTATAATTAGAAATACCTGTCATTTTCCAACAGCACAAGAGCTTTTGTCTTTGTTTCCATTAGTACGCTATAAGCTTGTTTACTACAGTATTATATATATACTAGGTGACCCGGCAAACGTTGTTTTGCCATCTTGTGGAACTGTGGATGGAACAAAATAATATAAAAATCGCGATTAAAAATCAGGGGTTGATCGTATAAGGGTGAAAATTTAGAACTGTATGTATTTTTCAATGCTGAATCATGAAAAAATAAAAACAGAAAATTTTGTCCAAAAAATAAAAAAAAAATTTGGGGTGGACCACCCTTAACATTTAGGGGTATGAAAAATAGATATTGGCCGATTCTCAGACCTACTCAATATGCTCACAAAATTTCATGAGAATCGGTCAAGCCGTTTCGGAGGAGTACGGGAACGAACATTGTGACACGAGAATTTTATATATAAGATTATATCACTTTTATGTAGAGGATATAATTTTATTTTCCTAATATTGAAAGAGATTCTGCTGGGCAATAAATTTATTAAAGCTATTATTATTGTTGTTATTATTTTTTCTTTCAAATTTGACTCCCTGTAGCTTGAAAGAAAAACATCTGCAGATGCTTCTTCATATGAACCTTGTTCTTTTAATATATGATTTCCTAGTAATTACTTTTACATTTGCCCAAATAGTTACAACAATCCAAAACAGTTGGAAATAGTCAACTGAAAAATCAAAAATTATTTAAACAGCTATTTAAAATTATCAGTGTCTGCTTTATTTAAATCTGTATTTTTTATTTCTGCTCGCATGTTGTTGTGACTGTGAGTTGTCCCTTATTTCTGTACAACGTCTCCCTTATTACGTGATGCCCTTAGGTGAACTAATTTCCATACCTATTCAAGAATAAACTTGTTGCTCAAAGAGGCAACCACCACAAAGGGATTACAGGAAGTCTATATTAAACGAATGCTGGAGTCAAATTTATGTCTATCTCCTGGGTTAGTACCAGACTGTAGACGCTTTAGGACTATAAAACCCCTCGCGAAAATGTTGTATCCTTTGATAATTCATTTTCTAATAAACTGATTTAGTTACAATTTTTTTAGTTATGAGTTTAAAACAGAACCAAACTATAAAATGGTAACAATTTAAAGTGAAATAAGGTTCTGAATTAAATCTTGTGGAAATCATTTTGCCACGTCATGTGTCAAGAAAATTATTTCTAATAAGGGCTCAGTCTTTTCATTAATTAGTTTTAGGCCACAGTGACGGAATTTGGTTAAAATGTACTAGTTGCTTTTAAATGCGATTTAAAAAAATCAAAATTGTGCAGAATGAAAATACCGTAAACGATTAAAAAATTAATTTCAGTAATTACCATAAAGTTTAAAACTGTTCCACTTAAAAGTACATCTATCAAATAAACAAAATATAAATTTAACAAATAAACTCTTATTTTATTAAAAATATGGTACTCAAACAGTTAATGACAAAATATGTCTAACCGAGCTAAAGTGGTCATATTCTCATCCACAAGAATGGTCAATACCTCTATATTCTTCATAGTAAAAATATAAATACAGCCCATTAAACATAATTTTTAAAAAGACATTGCAATGCACGGAAAAATTAATATTAAAAATGAAGTGGGAAATATACTTTTAATTTTGTACAAAATTATCAAAGCACTGACTTATTCATCGCAAACCGCAACGCTCGTTTCGAAAATCATGTGAACAATCGAACATAAACAACATGTCTATAACAAGAAACATGGGATTGCCGAAAACTTTTACCGGATGGGAATAAACATTCTATAAATTCTGTGTAGTACCAGCAACTCTGAGTAGTTGATCAGCCGTTTAAAGTAAACAAATTTTGTTACGTGTCAATTCCACAACGAAGTCAGCGGTTCCCAACAAGTTTTTTTTATTGAAAATTCATGTTCTAGGATTGTATAACTTTTAATTTCTATTTTTTTTCGCTGAAAGATATTATTTGTTACATGTTCTGTGCAGTAAACTCCACCGTTGTTTGAAATATATGTACATTTAGATATTATTTATTTATTTTAAGTTTTAAAAATGGTCTTTTATACAAAGTGTTTACAAACTTGCAAAAATTTTTTGTAAATAGAATAACTTTTTTTTAAACCTATACTGATTTATCACATTTATGCGATGAAAACTTTTTTGCAACCGCTGATTCGACCGACAGTTGTACACAAAGTTGTGCAGTTAACTCAAAGTATACATCATTAATTTATAGATGCCATGAAAACTTTTTTGGAACCGCTGATTTCACCGATAGCTGTACATAAAGATGTGCATTTAACTTGCAGTTTTCATCATTAATTTGTTACTGTATCGATGGGACATTTTAGTAGATACGTTTATTCACATTTATTAATGAACGCACCTCACGCACGTCTTTGTAACTCGAGGACAATTCCAGAGGTTGTCAATAAGTTTTAACAATTTTAATTCACAATTTAACTCACAATTTCTTGATTTTTATGTTTCTTTCTTTAAAATGGTTTCCATTCAGCAATACCTTATGCTAGTTCATTTGCAACATCTGGTATAAATGGAAAAAGTACGGTTTTATTTACTCGAAAAGCTGTACATTATTCATGCCGCGCATCCCTCTGTTCATCCCTCTTCGAATCGCCCGTACAAAACTACGAAACGAAATTAAGTCTTACACCGTTTACCGAAAATCAATTTATTATTCCCCCGAATAATAATATGATAAATTACCCTGCCTGGCAGCCCATAGACCTGTCAGTCTCTGTAAAGAGTTGTTTAGCTTTGCGCCGGCTTCCAAACTCCCTTTTATTTGTCTTTCCACCACAGCATATTTTAAATTAACCGGATTGCATTGCAGTTTTCCAGGCGCGTGACATCGCTCTATTCCGAACAAAAATTTTCGAACAGTCGCGTGTATCGTAATTTTATTATTGTAATTGGTTCAGCGTTGGTCGAATCTGCTAAAAATTCCTGGATTGTGAATTGAGTTATCGTTTCGTTTTATTCTTTCACATTTGAAAAACGTATATAGACCTCAAAGTTCATAGAGTGCAGTATCCTCATGGCAGATATTTTCATGTAAAATTTGAACAAAAACTGTCAAAAATAATCATCTTTGATTCTAGGTTGGGAAGCATCTCTTTTGTGTTGAGAGGTGGAGAGTTTTTTTGCTAGTAAAAAAAATCCAGGATGCAAAACGACTTCATCAAACAAAATTTGTTCGAAAACTGCTTAGAGATATTGTAAACATTGTCCAGAAAATGGAGTAAAAGTTTTGACATTTGCGATAAATTAATTTGACGTTTATAACAAATATTTATCAGATTTTAGATTGCTACACATAAATAATCACAGAAATCCAACAAAATATCAATAATCTTTTGGTTCTATTCCCCATATTTATTACCTACTCCTGCTGTATTAAGAAATGATTAAATATTAAGAAATAATTAATGTTAAAATATTTTCGCTCTATTTTTATTAAAATTGGGAACATAAACCCACCTTTAAACTTGAGTTGTTTCTGTTCGTCGCAGTCATAGAAACGATAAACGTATTTGTCTTTCCAATTATAAAAAAATAACTAAATACCTGTAAAATATTTTACAAAAAATGAACCCCTATTCAAATAATTAAATATAGTATTGTTGCTTTTTATAAAATAAATATACCCTGTTCTAAATTTTTCTCTCGGAAACTTACTTACCAACTGCGAGTATTAAAACAAATCTCTGGAAATGTGTAACTTCGTGACTTGGCTGCAACTAATCCGAAAACCTGTTAATACATAGTTTTTAAAGTTGGTCTAAAGTTCCCAATATCTTAGAAATTAGACTTTAGTTTGTCCTAGATTTTTTAATCTTGGCTCTAGATTTCAACGCGTAGAGAATGAATTTTATTTTTTATTTTACTTCAATAGTCTTTTATTCGGTCAATCTTTTAATTCCTTTCGCCTTTGCTAACTTTTAAATGAGTTGCTAGTCTATAATTTGGTAATTCCTTATTGAACGGAACCGCATTTTTAAATCCTAATTTGAAACATACCGTTTCTCTTAATTAGATGGCAGGTCAGAATTTTGATTAGAAAGTTGGAAATTGTAAATCAAAAGATTTCCAATTCACCTCAACAAAGATTTCAATATTGCCCATATCACAATTACCACAGGATTCCCTGTTAAAGTATGACAAAGTCTTTGAAATATATCGATTATATCTACTCAAAAACACCAAGAATTTCTGCGCCACCGGAATTGTATACATTTAAATCCAAACATCTTTTCTAGTAAAAATTTGTGTTGTTTTATTTTAGAACAATTAAAAGACTACTAGCTTTACCAAAAATTATATTTTAGGAGTTTTAAAAATATAAGTTTCTATACAGAATCAGTCAGATATAATTTCATACTAGTTACGAAAAAAAAGTAAATTTTTCAGTTGAACATTTTTCGAACATTTCCTTAAGGGATTTTTTATATTTTCTAAACTATGGTCATGTATCCAGTAACTTTCCAAGTAACTTTCAGTTTTAAATGAAAAACATTTTTTTATTTGTCACAGTTTAAGGACAGATTTAATATTTTTTTATTTTGTGTAATAAATAGGAGGCAATTTTGGTAGAAGAGGTCGAATCAAATTTCTGTGAATCAATGGAAAAATATAGAAAATAGTATCAACCTATTTTTATTTAAATTTGATTGCCTTAATCGAACAAAACTATTTATGGAAAAATGTTCATATGAAAACCGTATTGATTTTAAAAAGTATTCTCACATACTTCCAGGTGAGGCAATAAGTCTCACTCGCTCTGTATATGGAGAAATTTGGCAGCATAGAAAACCTTTTACACTATGAAACAATAAATCTATCATTGAACGTTAAAGCGTCATCTTGGATACAAACAGTACATATCCAAAGTCGAGAATCTACTACAAGACCCTGTGCATAAGAAGGTCAGGAACAACCCAAACAGTAAATTAGGGAAAGAAGAAGCGTCTGCGATTCGAGTATCTAATATTCCCAAGGAACTACACAGGAATCTTATTTCTAGTGATTCAATAATACCCTTTATTGTAAAGATCCAGAAGCCAAACGTACCACTTCGACCAATAATGAGTGGTGTTGGATCAGGTATCCATTCACAAGTCGAGTACGTGTTACACCAAACTAAAGACAGAACAATATGCCAAAAACTCTATGGACTTTAATGACAAGATCAAGGGAGAATAGCTAGATCTAAATGATACCTTAGTGAGTTAGAAGTGAAGTCGTTCTTCACGAACTTACCAATTAAAGAAGGCTCGCGACAGTATGAAAATTTAGTAGACTTGACAAAAGGCGTGCACCAAATGGGCAAGCTATGAATTAACTCTTGTCCGCAGTTCCCTCTCGCAAAAATCTCATGGAAACGTTCGAGTCTAAACCCAAAGTGTCGGTTCAAATATGTTGGTGGTGTATTTATTATCTGGCTCCTCGGACAAAGCGACTAAAAGGATTTCTGAACAACATCACTGGAACACATCTGGACACAGCATTGAGATAAAAGATAATGGTACATTTGAATAAATACATGAACACAGAGTAGCATCAGCAACCGACGCAGAAATAAGGTGTTGTCAAAACATTAGTACATCGAGCATTTGGCATCTACAAGCTGGAATAGAGGAACTCTGCACCTTTGGGGAAGTGAATCTACGAACAGGAATATTGAACAAGCCACCAGAATACCTAAAGACAAGGAAAAAGAGGAATATACTCAAATATATTAATAGAAAGTCTTCAAGGAATATCGGTACAGCTTTTACCAAGATGATAACATTAATGATCTACTCCAAAGTACTGGCGTATACAGCGTACCATGTACATTCGGAAAAGTATTGGACAAATAATAAGACACGCCAGAGGGAGACAAGTATCACTTGAAGAATGACAACGTAGAAAAATCAGCAGATGCAGTTCACAAGGCAGATACAGGACACGCGATAGAGCATGACACCAGAATTATGTTGAGAAAAATAAGATTTTGGTCTAGACTCTCCAGAAGAATTAAGATAATTTCAATCTAGACGAGGGATTACCTATCTAGAATGCTGTGGAGCATGTAGTAAGTAAATATTAATACCGGCTACACGAATTAATCTCCAGTTTCAGAGTTTCTTTTGATGGAGAAGTCTAAAGCAACGAATTGGTAACCATTCCGGAAATAGTTCAATTTTGATTGTTAAAGATTAAACTTTACAAAAGAAATGTTTCTTTAACGTGAATAGCAGAAGACAATTTATTTCAGCATGAAGAAAAAACACGTGGAAAGTTTAACTTTCAGTAACAGATGTGAAAAAATATATTTATAAATATCACTTGTACGGAGATTATTTCGCATTATATTCACAGAATTATCAGAAAAACATCCTTTATATACAGAAAAAGAACATGCCCCATCATCCAGATATAGCGCCCGAAACGTAATCTTCAATAAAAGGCTTTGTCGCAAAAAGTTCATAATAAAAGAAATACGTTGAGACATCACACAACATCAAACGCTTTACCGTCCGCAGAAATACGTACACATTTATCTTTCAGTACTAGACAATAAAAATGCCATCCTATCAAAGCATACGAAAGTGAAATATTGCCCTAGACGTTCACAGCCACGACAATTTGCTTGACTATCACACAAGTACATTCACCGGAAACACGGAAACATACCTCTCCCGGAGTTTTTACCATAATTCCCCTCGAGCAGTCGACCGGAGTGGTATTATTGCTTCCACTATATCACCCACATCATTCGGAGTGGCCTAGTTCGCAAATTTATCCACCGGATAGGTTATATTGATGTCATACATTGCCATAATTTCATTAAGGTGCGACATAAAGAATTTATGGTGTTTGCCGGAGGCGTGGGTGGTGAAAGAGGCGATTTACGATTTCCCAAGACAAACGTCTCATTTGCCGCGTAAATATTGACACGGCGATGAGAAATGGACGGATTGCAGTCCGCTGTAGCAATCGATAAAACTGCGTTCGTGTATCGGGTACTTTGCAAAGGAAGAATTCCGATAATACGAAAAATTCCCATATAATCGTAAAGTTTGGACTTTGTCTTTTATGTGGTCGTCGCCAGTTGCAGACTTCTTTAGCTTTGTTCTCGGGCTAGGCTATATGGAGGCGTACCCGCTCTCAGAACTGATTTATGTGCTTGTTGTTGATAGAAATTTGAATTTCGGGAGGCGCCAGCCTATGCTGGGACAGAACAAAGAAACCGATACTTTTAATTTAATTTAATTTTTAATAACGCGCGAAATGCATTCCAAAGAACGTAGGAATTCCAAGAATAAGTTGTTAGAAAAATAATAATAGGTCAAATAGCTGGTTTTTGGGCGGATTTTCCAAACTATAAGGATAAATGAGATTGACTAATCCGTCCCGTATTGCTATGCGGAGTCACAAGAGGAAGGTATAGGGTTGTTTGTAAGTTTAGTCTCAAAATTATTTGGACAGTTGCAAAAATCAGTCAATTAATTAGATAACGATTAACATGGCATAGTTATTCCAAAGCGTCCCGATATTCATGGTTCCCGCCAGTAAGATAAGAACATAAACGTCTGGACCCAAGAAATGGGCGTGTCGAAGCGAGGTGTCAAATTCAGGAGAGATCTCCGAAAAAACAGACAATTTTTCTTTGGGTTTCACATTGAGCAGTCTACTTAGTTTAGAGTCTCGGATTAATTTAATAATGGATAAAGTCATTCCAAATTTTACTATGGATCGCGCATTCCCTGAATCTCCGTACGCTGTAGCGTGTAAATAAATAAATTAATAATGTTGTTCGAGCCCGTTTTGTCGTTATTTTGTTTGTTTATTTTGTTTTTATTGTTATTAAAACCCTTCCTGGAAGTGTTGGTGTTTCTTTCTTGTTCTTCCAACTTAAGTGTCACCCTATACAACCAACTGGATTACCTTGTAAATGAGCAACATACGGTAAGTGCATGGTATTCATTCTCTGAACGTACAACATTTCTAAGTTCCCACGTATTAATTAAAGTTCAGTGATAATTATATCCCTATCGAGTAGTTAATAGTAAACTCTTTTGTCAGTTAACACCGTTATGATACTGGTCGTAGCGGTAGATAGATGGGTAAAGAAATAACCCCTCAGGTTACATTCCTTTTCATCAATAAGAAAAGCTAAACAAATACGAACTGAAAATTTAATCAACCTAACTTAGTAACTAAATAAATAAGTAACTATATAACAAAAAATACAATATTTCTTAATAGTATTGATTAACTTAAAGGTGCTGTTCAAAATGGGTGCTAGCGTATTCTTGGCATAATCATAGTCTTTTAATATAACTATAATTTCGTGAGATTATATTGAATATTATTTCATCCAGTTCTTCTATGGTGTTAACTTCTGTCGTTTTTTCCTGTGGCCCTTTAAATAAAAATCAAGTGGATTTAAATCGGGAGATCTTGGTGGCAAATGTATAGGTGTTCATACCTTCTCCCTATCCAACGACAATGACGGACAGTTAAGGTAAAATAAGCAGGAGCTCCATCGTGCATATACCACATTTCCTGTCTCAGTTGTCTGGATATTTATGAAATAACAATTATAACATGAAAGTTGGTACTACTACAAGTTGGTTTTATTACGTTCAAAAACATATATTTTGAAAAAATTTGAGTAATATCAAATGTCAGACCAGATGCCAAAGGTATTTTATTATAACTGTCTTCATCACATACTTATCTACCGGTTTTCAATAGAAAAACTATAATTTTTCACTAGTCTACATTGATAAAATTTGGTACCAACTAATATAGTGGAAATACAAGAAGCGGACTAATTATGATTTCTATCACGTTTATTCTGCACAAATGAATACTAAATAAAGTGTTAAACTATAGAATGGCAGCCACAGGCCTCCCATTTCTCTAGATTTGTGGATTTTTTAAATATACTTGTGTCTCTTACGAATTTTAATGAAAATTATTATGGATAAAAACAAAAGTGCTGTTAATAAATGATACCAAGTTGCTGCAAAGTCGGGAGTGTCCATAAATAATCTCAGAACCCCGGGGATAACAAATCCAATTTGAGGCTTAAATCGTTTAAATAATGATTTTTATGACAAAGAAACAGAAGCATGGATAATAAATTATGTATTTTACAATGCGATGCAGTCTTTATTGCTGGAAAACGACAGTTTCCAATATTTAAGGGATTAAAATGAAAAGCAAATGTATTTTTAAAATTAATTCAATGAAGAACTTATATTTGAAGCTTGCTCTGACATAAATATGACATAGGCCGATAAAAAAAATTGTCTTTTAGGTTAAACCTGGTTTCTCCTATGTATTTAGATGCTCTGAAAACGAATTTCGGGGTTAAAAAAAATTCTGACTGAATGAATTTTTCACAAATCGTCTTCAAATGCGCGATATTTCAGGTTGTCTGGCATTTTTTGGGCAACCTCATACCACTCATCAAAACTTGTGTGACATGAACAGAATTCTGATTTTCAAATTGTCAATTGACTGTTGTATAGATAAGGTGGTCAATAGCTCCATTTTTTTCGATGGAACTGGGTGTCTGCATATCTTTCCAGTTCATTGGACAGTCAACATCTTGTTTTCCTATTCTTCAATGCCAACAATTGGTGGTGATTTGTGGAAAACCCTTGCGTCACAATTTTTTCTAACCCTGAAATTCGTTTTCATCAAAGTACAAAAACCGGGTCTGATCTAACAGGAAAAATCTTTTTTTTGTCGGCCTGTTAATTTTTGTGCCACCGCTCTAGAAAATGTCTGTTTCTGGTCATTTTTTAGCCCGAAAAGTGTGTCGTTGCTGATCTAGATCGAAAAGAGGATGATCATTCTGTAAGTGATATAAGAACTCAATATAAAGTAACTTCTGACTCAGTGTTAATGAATTGTACTTGACAAATTCTTTGATACAAAAATTTCAATAAGATATAATTATCAGTACTCATAATGAATGACTAGCGATAAAATCAATGTAGTAGGTAATTAATTTATAATTGAGTGATTAAAGTTATTTAGTTAGTACTAAATTTTAAATGAAACATTCTTAGCCTAATTTTCAAAGTTTGAAGCTATCGATTTCAGTTATTCGAGCGTGTTTCAAAAAATGCTCTTATTACAGTGACAGCCATGCTGGGGTTTTAAGTACAAACACAAAATAGTACATAGAATTACAACAGATTATTTTTGTTCATAAATTTATATCAAAAATATAATTAATATTTATGTTGAAAGTAAATTTATGTAAAGTACAGTTCAATGTTGATATTCCGGTCGATTTAGGAATCATAATATTTGCGTTATAAATAATATTGGGTTCATTTCTGGAAATTTCAGGTTGGTTTTGTTTATTTTCTGCATTAATAATTTTATTTGCTGTTTACTTTATTCTGAATAGAATTTTCGATATAGCTTCCCGCCACGGTAGAAGATAGCCGTCTCCTATGAAGCTTCAAACTTGTGAAATTTCCACTTTTAGCTATCAGTAATGTGGCTGAAGTCCTGTGGTAAAAGTGACCGGTAAATACAAGTAGTTTATTTGTTGTCTTTAAATAATGTAAATAATCTGCGATGAGTGACATTTTTTGGACGTTTGGACTAAATATTTTTAATATAATTCTGAATTAAACTTATCGACAACGAAAAATGTTCTGTATATATTTGTTTGTGTGTTAACAATGTTTATTAAAATATCATTCTTATCTTCTACATTATCTGCGGTCCTCAAAATTGTCAAAGTTTTGAATGCAACGCCTAAAAATTATCCAAAATACCTTCATTGCAAGACAATCACGATTTTAGACTTCAGTTAAAAATTTGTTTACTTCTTGTCTATTAAAGACTCTGGACTTCTCTGATTTATATCCCATAGAGTTTCTTCTTTAGAAAAGAAATAGAAAGAAATAGTACAGTCATTGAAGCTGAAAATCAGCTGTAACCTCCGAATTCTTTGAAACTGCATGGATTTGCATGAAAATTTAGAATAAGGCTCATCTTAGGCTCAAGTTCAAAAGTGACATAAGCCCGATTGACGCTTTTTGTTTTTTAGGGGTAAAAACTACCCCTAAGTGAAAAAAATTGAAAAAATTAAGTTTTAAGCATTTTATTGATAAAAATCTTGTTCAAGCACAAAGATTAAATAATGTTCCATGTTCTCGAACATGTTTTATGATATATTTGATCTTTTCGACCCTTTATTTAACCCTTAAAAACTACCCCTATGCAAAAAATAATGATAAAAAATTACTTTTTAAAGATTTGGAATGATTAAATCGTGCAATTATTTAAAATAAAAGTTACCTTATAGCTAATAAAAGAATTTTTCCCTTTCAACCCCTAAAAACCACCCCTTTATTGACAAAAATGATAAAAAATTACTTTTTAAAAGCTTGGAATGCTTTAACGGTGCAATTATTTAAAATAAAAATTGCCTCATTGCTTATGAAAGAATTTGTATCTCTAAAAAAAATATAAAAAATTACGTTATAAATCTTGGAATGCTATAATTGTGCAATAATTTAAAATAAAAATTCCCTTATATTGTTTATACACGCTGACGCGCATTTGAATCCTAACATTTTGCTCCAAAAATGAAAAAGCCTATTTTAATCCGAAAAATTGTCATTGGTTTTTTTTACCATAACTCGGTTAATTTTTAAGCTATAGTATCCAACAAAAAAGCATTTTAAAGATAATTTCAAGAGCTGTAAGATTGTTTGCATATAAAACCTTTTAAGTCCCTCGTTTTTTAAAGGGAAAAGATCGAAGGGCTCGAGACAGGTCGTTTTTTCACTAAAATAGATACTTCAAGCGGCGATATCTCCTTTATTTTTTATGCTATAGGAATTAGAAAATATTTGTTGAAAAAAAGCTACATTTTTGTTGTCTATCATTTTTTACGTATCTCTCATAGTTTCAGAGTTATTATATAAATAAGGCAATTTTTTTTGAATAATGAAAAATACGTTTTCAACTTTTACCGTACATTATTCAAAAAATACGCATTCTAAACCGGTCTAACTTCAGGATCGTATGAAAAACACTAAAACAAAACTAATTGTACAGGGTCTATGATTAATTTTAATTCTGATGTAACTGGTACAGCGTTTACTGCTCACTTTTCCTTAAAAAATATAAGCAACCCATCTCTTTTTGACGATAACTCCTTCAATTTTGCTCTAATTAACTTTTATAAGTGCTGATTTTGAAGGTCTTTTTGAGTACTACAAAAAACTCCTGGAGCGTTATACACGTAAAATTTTTCCGTTATTTGACGTTGAATACATCGATTCGAGTATTGCCCCCAAAACAAGTCAACAACAACACTTTTTAAAAAACAATTTTCTTTGCTTATTTATAAGTTACATTTTTGTTCATTACACTTTTTTTAATACAATGCGTAGTTTTTGAGTTATTCGCGAAAAATACTTTGAAAAAGTGTTTTTTTCATACAAAATTCTAAGTTTTCAATCATGAATAACTAAAAAACTATTGATTTCTCGAAAAAATTATTTGAATATTTTTTGCTCAAATGACTCCCTATCGATTTCCTATTTTTGAAAAAAAAAAATTCCACCCCCGAGAAAGGGTGTCAACCCTCAACAGGGTAGAAGCGTCAATCGGCGCTATGTCACTAATGTTCATTGACCTTTTCTCTAACTATTTGCCAAATTTCAAGTCGATCGGTTCAGTTTCAAAGAATTCGGAGGTGAAAAGCTTCAATGACTGTACTAAAAAGGAAATTTCGGAAATTTGGGATTAAATGGATTTCTAGTCGCGGCGCATTCGCCATTTTCTAGAATGTTAAACACCCATACAAGACTATTTTTTGTGATAAAAAAGAAGTTAAAAACCCTTCCGCGGGGATGAACAAACGTCTATCACTAATATTTGTGAAATGGCGAGGAACGTCTTGGGGTGTTTTTCGCAATCGAAATTTACGTCTGAATGATTACCAAGATTTATGCCGGGAGCACGGTTCGGCAGAAGTCAATGGATAATGCGTGTAATATATGCTTGTTATTCCATACCTCAACCCGGGGATATTTCTCACGCGTAAATTTATATTCATAAAATGGCGATTTTATCATAACAACTGACTGAAGCCGGACTAGTATATTTTTAACCCAAAAAAAAGTTTCTTTCTCTGTTTGCAATGTTGGAACAGGCGTAGTTAGAGAAAAATATAGAAAAATCTGACTTCTGAGTTACAGATGACTTAAAATAGCTTATCAGCGACTGATCTATCACTGTAATTGGTTCTAATGGTTCCGTTTAAAAGGAAATGAACAAGCCTTATTCAGTTTCAGTGGAACTTGGTTATGTTTTATTTAATGGGGGCCATATTTATACGTAGAGTACCTTTGACCCTTAGAAGCACATTCGATGCGTTTATCTTCTCTGATGAAGTGGCCGAATTAGAAAAAAAAAGTAGAAAGATATAATATTTTGTTTAGAATTTTAGAATTTTTTAATAATATCTGTTTTATTTTCCCTAAATACAACTTGTACTTCATTTGAGTAGGTAGCGAACTCAGTATATTTCACTTAAACTAGATCAATGTCAGAGGTCATTAACACTCACGGTGCTTTAAAAAAATAGTAACAATTACTTTAAAAAAAAACTTAAAATTATTTATATAGGAAATTCAAGTCTATGGAATTAGTATTTTATTTTTTATTATTAGGCTGTTGATTATATGATTTTCAAAAGGGACTATAATGTTCAAGATATTTTATTACATGAATCGTTCAAATGGTCATTTTAAATGAAAAAACCGCAGAGTGCTATTAAATTAGAGGGTGGAAATTGAAGATAGGGGTGAAAATGCACCCCTTTCAGTTTTTTAATTGTAGCTCGAAAACGAAGCAAAATTTCGCTATAGTTCATAGGAAAAATTATTTAGAGAATTGAATTTCCCATCGAAAAGCAAACAAAAATAATTTTTTTATTTTTTTTTTACTTTTGTGCCTCTAGTTCTTTTTGAGTAATGTAAACAAAATTTTCTTCAAAATAAGAGGTAAAGTATTTTTGGATGAAATTTGACTGATGTTATGGCCGCTCAAACTTACAATTAGCCAATTTTTTGATTTTCGTCACGTTTAATCTTATACGCTTTAATTATCATTTTTTGCATAAAAAAAGGAAAGGAATAAGACGTTCAAGGATTTTCATCACATAACTTGTTCGAAGGGTCATTAAAAATAAAAAAAGCGAGGGGTGCTATTAAATTAGAAGGTTGTAATTGAAGATAGGGGTGAAAATGCACTTTTGCAGATTTTTAAATATAGCACCAAAACGAAGCAAAATTTTATAGAGAATTGAATTTCCCATCGAAATGGCTTATTTAAAAGAAACATTTTATGCAAAAAATCGTTAATAAACAATTTTAAGAAAAGCAAAGAATAAGATTTTTTGATTTTTTCTTATTTTTTTTTTACTCCAAGTTGTGAAAATCGTTATTTATTATTAACAAATAAAACTATTGAAATAATTTTTTATTAAGTAAAGAACCAATTGGTTGCAAAAATAATAAGAATTATAATCATTATTATGATAAAAACGACGAAAATCTAAAGTATATTTAAGTTTGACCGGTTATAACTCAGTCAATATATTAATCCAAAAACTTTTGAAAACGCATCATTTTGAAAGGAATCTCATCTAGTTTTTTTGTACAGCAATTTTCTTTGCTTACTTCTATTAAAAAAAAAATTGAGTCAAAAAAAGTAAAAAAAATCTTACTTTTTGCTTTTTTTAAAATTGTTTATTAACGATTTTTTGCATAAAATTTTTCATTTAAATTTTTTAAATAAGCTATTTCGATAGGAAAATCAATTCTCTATAAAATTTTTCCTATGAACTATACCGAAATTTTTCTTCGTTGTCGTGCTATATTTTAAAAACTGCATTTTCACCCCTATCTTCAACTTCAATCCTCTAATTTAATAGCACCCCTCGCTTTTTTCATTTTTAATGACCCTTCGAACAAGTCATGTGATGAAAATCCTTGAACGTCTTATTTCCTTCCTTTTTTTGCAAAAAATGAGAAAAAAAATCTACTAGAAAAAACGAAGCAAAAAAGTAAAAGAATATTAAAAATCGAATTTTTTGTTTTTTTTTTAAATTGTTTATTAACGATTTTTTGCATAAAATTTTCCTTTTAATTTTATTAAATAAGCCCATTTCGATGGGAAATTTAATTCTATAAATAATTTTTCCTATGAACTATAGCAAAATTTTGCTTCATTTTTAGATACAATTAAAAAACTGAAAGGGGTTCATTTTTACCCCTATCTCCAATTTTCACCCTCTATTTTAATAGTACTGCGCGTTTTTTTTCATCTAAAACAACTATTTGAACGATTCATGCAATGAAATTGCTTGAACGTCGTAGTTCCTTTTAACCCTGTTTTTTTGGACATAATCAATAGCCTATATGGACATTCTATAAAACAGCAAATACAATTATTTAAACATAAATTAGTTTTTTACTTACAATTCACTGATACTTAAAGTACGTTGGTTTTTCAGGTTATTATGTTGTTGCTTATGTACCTGGTCGATTTAGTTAGGTACCTTTGATCTGCCCTTGTCGTTCTCGAGCTAGGATCTGTGGGGCGGACGCACTATTAAAAACCATCATTTGGGTTTTTGCTGGTTCTGTTGTGACCAACAAGAACCGAAATGAACATCAGGGCGAGCCTAGGGGTTCTAATATCGGCCTATCCCGAGAACAACAGCATGCAGTTTTTATAACAGATACCTGATAAACTTGAGACAAAATGTGATTTAATCTAATTTAAGATTTAATTTCAGCCATTACTTATTATCGTACTACACAGGGTGTCCTGAAACGCATGCATCAGCAAACCACTGTAAATTCCTGGTGGCAAAATAAAACGATTTTTTTCTATATACAAAAGTTAACGCCTGCTAAGGTACAGATACATCTTATTATGAATCAAAACTATTACCTCATATGTATAAAAATTATACACGGGGTGTTATTTTCTTTTGTGGTTCCCTCACTCTTGATCACTCCTTAACTTTTTTATACATACTCTTATGGTTATCTAATTGTTATTATTATGTTCCAATACAAAATTTCCTTATACAGATTTTTTGACTCAGTAATGCCGAGGTATCTGGTAAGCACTACAAGTAAAACAACCAAATCTGTTGCATTAAATATAAAGGCATACAAGGTATTGAAAATTTCCGTTCTAATATTTCAAGGAGCTAGTGTGCTTGTATAAATGGAAAAAAGTTTAAAGAACATACTGACAGGAACATTATTAGCTAACTATGTTGGTCTAGTAATCTTCACAATTATTAAAGTCTTAGTTTGCAAATCTTAGGTGTATTTTGGTTCCGATAGATGGGTTTTGTCTAATACCTGGAATATCCTTAGGAAACACTGTAGGAAGTATGTTCATATAAACTTTTTTTCTTATTTATATTATATGGAAATCACTTTTCGTAATAATAGAAAAGAAATTTTTCTTTTAAAATTCTATATTATATATGTACATAATTCATCTCACATCTGCCTGTGAGTGACAGTACTCTGATGGAATTACCCCGAACCCATCTATTTCTCCTCCACGGTAGAATCAAGTAATCCAAGTAAGCGTTTCTGAATCACGTCTTAGGAATTTATTAAGAAAAAAAAAGTAATAGAAACAACGCGTATCGCCGGGGAATACGAGTATACTTTATTGCGTTTGACTGAATCGTCTAGCGATCCATCGGTTGCAATACATTATGTCTGAGTGCAGGAGCGGTTCGGTCTGGAACACCAAGAGGTCTAGGTACCACAGGTCCAATTGTTTATATCTCTATTAACATTTATTTTTACTTTTTTTAGTAATAGTTTTCATTGTGGACTATACTGTATACCAAAATGTAATAAAATAATGCATATACAATTATTACGCTATTATACGATTGCTCTATCGTACTAATATACCAGTGTACTATCATACTTTTATACAATCCTTACATTGTTACAAGCAACTGAAGCCGGACCTCACTGTAAAATTTGGCTCTCATACCAAATATTTTAATACCTACTAACCTACTACTAACCTAAATAAAGAGTTAAATTAATTTTCAATTACTTTATTACGTTTATATAGAAGATCAAAATAAAATAATTGTTTTAATATCTCGCCGATTCCATCTGCACAGCATGATATACTGTTACTGCTCCCCACCACAGTGAGGCCATAATTTTCTGGCTTATAAACGCGTCATACTTGCTTATAAATCGCTATGGTTCCCCCTCCACGTGAGGCGGTTAAAATAAGATGTTTACGCGGGGAATTTGAGGCCCATTTCGTTCGGCTTACAGTGTCAGTTTCGCGGTACCCATATAATGTTTGAGTGATGATAGTACCAAGGCTTTAAGGCACACAGCACAGCACACAGCACAAGACAGGTTAATTTAAAGTGAATAAAAAACAATTTCCTTACAACAAAACAGGGTAATACTAAATTTAACATAATATAATTATGTACCTATATTATATTATCAGTATACATAGGTAATAATGAATCCCGCTTGCAATATTGTTTTTATCTGTACTTGAAACGCCTTTTTCAAGACATAATGGAGTAGAAAAACAACAATTTTTTTTAACTGTCTGTCATTATTCTTCCACAATTTATAATTCTACGTCTGCAAATTTTTTGAGATATTTACAAAAATGTAATTCTTGAGTCCTCTTTTAGGGGGGCATAGCACCCTTAGGATTAGTCTTATATTTGGTAGTAAAATCTGCCGGTAAATTATAGGACACTAACTTTGAGACATCCTGTATACAGGAGAACTAAGTACTATTGTACTAATAATGCAATATTGACCCCATGACCGCAGTTTGGCAGGTGCCGCCGCTGTCCGTCCGTGAGTCCGAACGAATCCCGACAGCGCAATACCGAAATATATGAATACTAGTCTGGTGCGTGAGCCGGCGTGCCCAGGGGACCGCGCCGCGATATCGGCGTTGCGAAACAAACAGAAAAAACAATCGTAAAAGTGAAAACTCTTCCTCGCATCATTGTTATTTATGGAGGGGCAAGTGATTTTTTTTCAGGGTTTTCTAATATCGTGTTTGTCGGAACGTATTACTGGTGTTTATAGAGATTTATTGGGAGCTATGAGAAGACGGTAAAAGAGCGCGAGGCGTGTAATAATGTGACAGTCGAGGATGTGGTACACGCAGTCCCGTCTAAATAAAAAGGAAATTGGAGGCTCTGGGCTTGCTAGGGGTCCCTGAAAATCCGGGTTGTGACTTTTATGGCGTGTAATGAAATTAGAAGTGAGATCTATTTTTTTCGTGAATTTCATTGAAATAGAAGTAGAAAGCAATATTCTACATATAGTCCAGACGGTATCTGTTTCAAAAAACCATATTTGGGTGAATAGTATATCTACCTAGATTTTTGACTTTTTGGCTTTCAAATATCACTAGAAAAGAAAATTTTTCTATGCGCATAAAAAAAACATGGGTAACTTTTGGCGGCACAATATGTTAAAAAAGTCCTATTTAATTATGTATCTTTTCAAGAGCTGATTTTAGGCGAAAATTGAAGAGGAAAAAAATATTGGTAATTAAATTTTTTACAAAACATGACTAGTTACAAATCGAATGAATTACGATTATTATGGTAAAAATCGAAAAATTCGCAAAAATGAGGTTAAAAAACAATACTTTTTAGGGAATTTTTTTGAGGTATTTAAATTGGGTATAGGACCTTTATACTTGGCTCAAGAAAACTTCATGTTATGTAGAATCTTCACACCAAATTTCATCAAAATCGGTTCGATAGATTTTGCATAATTTTCAAAATTTTGCACAGCAAAAACCAAGGCCCTTAGATACTTGAAAATTTAATCACATATAGAAAGGATCTCAAGCTTTCAAATTTTTTTTGAAAAATTCGAATCCGTCAATTAGGAGAGCTCTGGCGCTTGTTTAAACATTGGTCGAATTTTTGTACTTATAAACAATTAGAATAACTTTGTGAATATTCAATCAAATCAAATTTTTTAAAGCAGGTTTTAAAAGTTCTTGGAAAGACGCTTCTTTAAAAAAAAAAAAGATCGATTGGTCAATTAGTTGCGTAGTTATAGCCGATCAAAGTTAACCGTCATTTACACTAAATGTACTGGGACATCCGGGCTAATTTTTCGAAAAATACCTTTGGTATTCCGAGTACTTACCAGGTCTAAGATTACAATACTTTTCTTCATTGGCAACCTACTTTAAAACGTGTTTAAAGTTATTTATGCAAGCGAGAAATTCAATAAAATCGTACGGGTGGTGGTGGTGGGGGAAGCAGAGAGCGCGGCCGCTTCGGCCTGCTCGAAATTGAATCGGCTATAACTACGTAACTAATTGATCAATCGATCTGTTTTTTTTTAAAGAAGCGTCTTTCCAAGAACTTTTAAAACCTGCTTTAAAAAATTTGATTTGATTGAATATTCACAAAGTTCTAATTGTTTATAAGTACAAAAATTCGACCAATGTTTAAACAAGCGCCAGAGCTCTCCTAATTGACGGATTCGAATTTTTCAAAAAAAGTTTGAAAGCTTGAGAGCCCTTCTATATGTGATTAAATTTTCAAGTATCTAAGGGCCTTGGTTTTTGCTGTGCAAAATTTTGAAAATTTGCAATTTTTTTTTAAAAATCTGGATTGTAAAATTATTATGCAAAATCTATAGAACCGATTTTGATGAAATTTGGTGTGATGATTCTACATAACATGAAGTTTTCTTGAGCCAAGTATAAAGGTCCTACACCCAATTTAAATACACCAAAAAAATTCCCTAAAAAGTATTGTTTTTTAACCCCATTTTTGTGATTTTTTCGATTTTTACCATAATAATCATGATTCATTCGATTTGTAACTAGTCATGTTTTGTAAAAAATTTAATTACAAACATTTTTTTCCTCTTCCATTTTCGCCTAAAATCAACTCTTGAAAAGATACATAATTAAATAGGAAGAAAAATATGACATTTTTCGAATTTTTTTAACATATTGTGCCGCCAAAAGTTAAGCCCACGTTTTTTTTATGCGCATAGAAAAATTTTCATTTCTAGTGATATTTGAAAGCCAAAAAGCCAAAATTCTCCGTGGATATACGATTCACCCAAACCAAAACAGATACCGCCTATTCTAATACGCCGATGTTTCCATTTATTTTGTGACATCTTAAAGGCATCATAAATTAATATGTTTTACGGTTATAAAAATACAGGGGTTGATTTATACAGGATGTTGCGAAAGTGTAAAATATTTAGTGGAAAGTAATACTTTAAAAATGATAAATTTTTCCCATGGGCAACACACAGGGTGTCCCGAAATTAGGGAGCAATATTTCTATAGGGTGTTCCATGTCGAAAAATATTAGTTTTTCTTTATACAAACGTGGGTCTAACAATTCTTCCTACGGAAGTTGTAACCACTCTGATGATGATTTTTTCTAAATAACTCCGAAACCAGTTGAGATAAACTTATAAAATTTGGTAACCAACTTAACACTTACGTGCTCAGTCCGCTACTAAAACGAAATTTACAAATTTTTTATCACATACCTACGTTCCAACACTGAGGTGAGGGAGGTAAAATTTATCATAAGTTTTTTGACTTTTTTACTTTTGACTGAAAAGTATGAAATTTCAGAATTTTTTAGTAAAAAAAAGGTACTATTGGTTCATACTGATAGAATGTCCCATTTTTGTGTAAAATTCGTTTAAAAATAATGTTACATGTGTTAATCACCGAGAATCGAAATTGTCAATATTTTGTAACGTAGCAAGTTGTGAAGAACAAAAATGCGGTCTTCGTCATTTGCATTGACAGTATTTATTTTTTGCGAATTGTTATTTTCAGAAATTTATTATTTTTAGTAAATTATTATTTGACAAAGTAAAAAAAAACCAATTGAAATTATTAATAAACAATAAAAATAATTGTAAACCACACTATTAATAAAACTTACATATCTTTATCTCAATAGTAATTTTTGTAGCAAATGCTCAAAAAGATTTCCATTTTGCTAAAAACATTTTTCAACTCGACATCGAATTACCCGAGAAAACCTCAAAACTTCAAAATTCTTTAACTATTGATTTGATTTGCAGCCAAATGAATCCTCTGTTGTAATTCTTCCAAAGAATTTATTTCTGTAGCGTAAACTACAGCATTCATCACACCCACAGAAAGTAATCTAAAAAATTTAGGTCTGGAGACCGAGGTGGCTATGGAATGGAGCCACCTATCCACCTGCCAAGAAAATGATTGTTTAACCAATTTATAACATTATGGGTAAAGTTAGGTGGTGCCCCATGTTGATAGTGTAATGGTAACGGTGTATCATCCAATAGTTCTCTTAGGGTCGTATGACACTATGCTAAAATTAGAACTAATTTCAGTAATTAATTAAGAACTTTTTAATCTTGCATAGTATCATTTACAAATTGCAACAAAATTTGTTTAAGTATCCTTCTGCATTCAGATTGAATTGGTTCAAGTAGCTGGTCCCCTAAAATTCCTGTCCACACATTTATTGCAAATCTATTTTGAAAATTTGTAGGCTGTATTGCCCGTGGATTTTCGTCTGACCAGAAATGGGTATTATGAATATTAAACACTCCCTGTCTAGTAAACATAGTTTCGTCGCTCCATAAAATAGGAACATCTTCATTATTCATTATTCATTATCCTTTCGCAGAACTGTAGTAAAAAATCTTCTTGTTTTAAACCTGTACTCCCTGATAATGGTATGGATGAATATTGTGCATTTTTGTAATTTAATTTAAAAGACATGTGTAATTTTTTTTTGTATTAGGTTACTTACATCCTTCATTACTATTGTCCGGGGTATGCGGCGAACTCTTGCGGCTTCCGGAATACTTATTTGTGGATTGTTCTCAAATATATTTAGGGCATTTTCTAAATTATAATTTCCAAGAGACAACGTCGAATACTTCCATGATGTCTCAAAATGTGTACCTACATAATTTTTAATTTTACCGAAATTTAATTGCCAGCATGAAGAAAATAACATTACAAACAAAATTACTAGTTACGTGGCTTGTAATCATTTATGAAGGTGTTGTACTTATATGTTTAAATTTAAGTTCCGCTCAAAGTGATATAAAATTCTGTCTTATATGGATGGTTATTCAAAACTTTTTAGCAATTATTTCCCAATATCTTATTAAAAATTGCTTTAAAACCAGAATACCTACATTATCTACTAAATACGGCATACCTTATCAACCTTAGTATTCGTAATATTTATAATAAGAGCTTTATACAACCGCGCTACATCTACACCATCTACAAGTAACATCTCTTGAAATGTACAAGTAAGCTTTCCGTCTTACATCCGAACAAGAGCAAACTATTCAATCCAAAGAAGACGAAAGACTTCATAAGTCTGTTATCAAGTAAGTAACTCGCAAAACTTGGAACAAAGTTTTATCAGTTGCTAAAGATATTTAGTTATTTTCTTATACACATTAGAGATCTGAACAACAATAGAGGCAAATGTGAAATTTTGGGAGATTATAGATATTTGTTTTATACTGAAATACAACATTCTCCTGATTGTTAACATTTTAAATTTAATTTAAACTCATTTAGGTATTGTCATAGTGTCAAAAACTGGACGAATTAAATGAAAACAATAATTCAGTACTACTTACATTAACCATTGCACAATGCCCAATTCGGTGTTCAATGTTATCAAATACATTTTGAATAACATTTGGTGTTATGTTTCGAACGTCTTCTCTGATACGATTTTTCAATACTTCGATAGTGTCTACACTGTTCACATACACTTTACTTTTTAGATAACCCCACAAAAAAAAGTGGGGTTAAATCAGGAGAGCGTGGTGGCCATTCAAGGGACCCTCTTCTACCTATCCATCGATTTGGGGGTAATTTCTTACATCGAGCGAAAATGTGGAGAGGCACCATCTTGTTGGAACCAGACGTCACCAGTAGGCATATCGTGCTCATTAGAGTTAGGAAAAATTAATTCCAGGGCTGGAATCAGCTGAAAACGCAACAAATCCAAATAAATGTCGCTTGTCAAATTGCCCTATTTCAGCCCAAACATTCACTTTTTCCGGCCGTTGTGTATATTTTTCTTTCATCCAATGGGGAATTGTGCTCCAAATGCTAGTATTTTGCCTGTTCACAGTACCTTTTAAGCAAAAAGTTGTTTCGTCAGTGAAAATTATGTGATTTTTTAAGCAAAACTGTAATCTTCTGTCTGTGTCATCTATCCATAGTTCTTATAAGACGTTAACTTTGTAAAGATGCCACTTTTGAGACTTCAGAATTCTGTAAACTTAGGACTTCGACAGGTTGAAGTTGGCTGAGATAGATCTAATGGATGAGTGACGATTTTCAGTAACGGCGAGCATCACATTTTGACGGTCATTTGCGCTTACCGTTCTTCGCTTTCCTGATCCAGGTAAATCTTTTATAGAATAGAATAGAATAGAATAGAATAGGGTTTATTTACTAAAAAATCCAAAAAACATAATCAGTAAAAAGGCAAGTTTTCAAATAAACTACATAACTTCATATAAGTACACATGCACTATTCATGAAGAAACCAAAAAAAGATATATAAAAATATAATTAAAAATAAAGGAAATACAATTAAAATTGCACTTAAATTATCTTTAGAATCATAATAGTTATGACTACAATAAAAATACACAAAATATACACATTATACAAAATTTTTTCATTATGCATATGTAAAAAAAAAGATTGGTCTTAAAAAAAGTAGTTATTACGCAATATATGAGACTCCGATGACAGAAACTAAAGCAATGTATTAAATCTCTGTTTTGGATTTATAATGTCATAAATTTGTTTTCTGGATTTACTTAAAATATATAGTTTAGCTTTGATTTTGAATTGCTTAAGGGTAGTCATATGTTTAAGGGTAACAGGTAGCGAATTATACGCTTTTACACTGAGATACGTAAAGCATAACGATACTTTACCGCAAGTTGTTTTCATTCTAGGAACTCTTAGATTGCTATTTACAGTTCCTCTAGTAATTTTTACGGAAATACTTTTTAAATTTTGTTTCCATTGATGCAATGTGCAGGCTGGTCCATTTTCGATGGGATTTCAGGGTATCTCAGAAACTACTAAAGATATGATAAATCTGACACCACGATCTCGAGCTCCATTTTCATGGCAAACTCGACTGTCAATTCAGAAATTTGCTATCTTCATCTGTTTCTGAGTTACAGGGCGTTTCTCGTTATTGTGACACTTTTGGACATGTCTGTATCTCAGCTGTTAAATAAGTTAGAGTTAAAGTGAAAACTGCTCAAGACTAATTCTTTGGCGTAGAATTGAATGCCGGTATTAGATTTTTAGTAAGTCTTAAGATTCCGGAGTTATGACCCAAAGTTATAATTTTTTAAACGGAAATCGTAGCTGGTTATGACCTAAAAATATGGAGATTTTTTTCCGCTTTTCAGCAATATATCACATGCTATAGTTATTTTTCCAAACACAGAAGATACGGGATGATTTATATATAAATTCGATCCATTTTTACATTTTAATATGGCTGGCTATGAAAATACATACAAAACTATAATTCTTACTTTTACAAAACTCATATCTGTTGTAAAAATATGACGTTTATTTAAAATATATATTACAGATAAGAAAAGACAGAGTTTTCAAATTTTTATTCCACTTCAACTGAAGTTACAATATTAAACGTAAATTAAACAATAGTAAGTACCTACATCAATAAAAACTTTCAAAAATGATAGCTAAATGTTCAAATTGCCGTCCCTCAACTGTCACACATTTCACGCATCTTCTGGCAACGCTTCGGGTAGCATTCATTAAATGTATAGGTATTTGAAATATTATTAAAAGGAATTTTAAATATAATGTCTTTTAGAAAACCTCAAAGGAAAAAGTCCAACGGACTCAAATCAGGTAACCTAGCTGGCCATCTGATCGGTCCGTTTGTTCCTATCCACCTATCTCCTAAAATTTCGTTAGTATTATATTATCACACGAGTATATGTTGTGCATTTAAAATAAATGTCATATTTTTACAACAGATATGACTTTTGTAAAAGTAAGAATTATAGTTTTATCTGTATTTTCATAGCCGGTCATATTAAAAAGGAAAAAAATATATAATTTATATATAAAACACCCCGTATCTCCCGTGTTTGTAAAAATAACTATAGCATGTGATATATTGCTGAAAAGCGGAAAAAAATCTCTATTTTTTTAGGCCATGGTCAGCTACGATTTCCATTTAAAAAAATATAACTTTGGGTCATAACTCCGAAATCTTAAGATCTACTAAAAATCTAATACCGGCATTCAATTCTACGCCAAAGAATTAGTCTTGAGCAGTTTTCACTTTAACTCTAACTTATTTAACAGCTGAGATACAGACATGTTAAAAAGTGTCACAATGACGAGAAACGCCCTGTAACTTAGAAACAAATGAAGATAGCAAATTTCCGATCTGACAGTCGAGTTTGCCATGAAAATCGAGCTCGAGAACGTGGTGTCAGATTTATCATATATTTAGTAGTTTCTGAAATACCCTGAATTCCCATCAAAAATGGTCCAGCCTGTACACTGATAATAAAAAAATGACCATATATCGGTATCACTAAACAGAACATCAGAGGGATAAGTGACATCTTTATTGGATATAATTTTTAGAATTCTTTCACCTCCAAGTTTAAGTGACTATCTAACACACCACCCCATCCTAAAATTCCGTACGTTAAGTGGGATTCAACCAGGCAAAAAGATATATAAACTTTGTTCCATCATTTTGAGACACAGTGTATAACTAAGACTGTCAGCAAATCAGCTAAAAAGTAAGCAGAAGAAAACCGCCATATTTTTTATATGTATTAGATTTTGGAGGCATTGGCATATAATGGCATTGAGCGTTAATTCAGTGTGAAATTTAACACTCAATTTTTTGCACCGCACATCGCGAACATGTGAATCATTTGTAATTTTCAAGTACACGGCTTTTCTTGACTGTTTTCCTTTATGCACTCGCATAGATATTAATGAACCTCAGTCACCGTCGTCATTAGTCTTTATTAACCAAATTATAAAATATGTGACAGTGCCTGTCTCTCAACAGGCCGAGAGTAATTATGTTCATTTGCTTGCAGTGCGGATTTTACAAGTTTCTGAGCCCGTAAAACGCTTAATTAATTGTAATTCAGACGTGTCGGATCGGGAAAGGTCCATTAATTATGCGGATTTAAAGTAATTTTTCAGGAAAATTACGGCAGGGCCAAATGTTCATCATTTTCTCGTCTACGTCAAAGGAATCGGCATCAAAAGGACTTGTAAGATATGTAAAAGGAGTTTTGGAGCATGTAAGGGGATTCAAGACGTATCTAATACGTAATAATAAGTACTTGCTCCCTGTGTATTAAATTTAATTTTTTATTTATTTGGTAAAATGTGACGTTAGGTCCCTAGGGATTAAATTTGTTTTATATACGACCGCACGCTTGCTGTGATGTAAAAAATAAATCAAATGCTTCAAAAAAACGGAATTAATTTTTTTATCGTAGAAAATGAATGAATAAATATTTCAGTTTTTCAACCCTTATTTTGGGGGTGTGTCGGGGGTGGAGTTGTACTAATTTCCATTCTAGATACATATTATGAATACACAAATTGATCCAAACCCGATAAATAATACAAGAATGGATAATAATTCATTCATTCATTTTCAAAAGTGCTCCTTTCCATTTTCAGGTTCATGGAAATATTTAATTTTTTGAGATTGCGTCCTCGATATCTCGAAATCTGTTCATTTCCGGACTTTGGGCCGCTTTTGATCAGGAGGGTGTCAGCATATCAAAAATTCAGACGAATCGACCGGAAACTCAAAGGAATATTCTTCTCATATCCAATATAAATTTTCCATTAATTGAACGATGCCGATTTAAAAAAAATAGCAGGCAAACATAGGACTGTCATTAGAAATTCAATAGCAGTTTTCTCCGTCCGTTTGTCATTATAATAAAAAGCCTCAGTATGATTTCAATTATAACCGACATATGTTTTCCAAGAGCCGATTTTTTCAGGCCGTTGAATTTTCTCTTTTTGCCGTAAAATATCCGTACTTCTAACAATCATCACATCCATATGACACGGTTTTAATTTTCGTTCCCCTGGCTGAATTTAAAGGGTTTTCTTTTCTGCGTCCGCATACTAATTTCTGCAGTTTGTATTCTGAACGTTAAAAACACAGCATGTTCAACTTCAAAAATAATATAAATAGGCCGCTGTTTCTCATTATACGCTTTATATTCCACGGAATAATTTGAGTTGGAGAACTAGGGGCGGTAAAAAACATTCGTGCTGTTTTAAACAAATATTTTCATATGGGAGTCGTTGGAAGGGAAGAACAGCGTTTCGTATATGTAAAAGATCCTTTGGCGAACACAGGGACTGTCACTAAATGAAATATAGTATGTACCATCAAAACAACATATGCTAGTAAGTATGTGAGACATAATGCTAAAATAATTTTAATTAAATGCGCAGTCAAAAATTAGGTGTATTAATTTAAATCTCGATGTGGTAAAATATGCCACTGAAAATTCTACTCTGATTCTACTCTAGTTTCGGTGTCAGCCAAATCTATTTCACCTATAATTTATAGGAAACACAAAAAACCATTACGTAACTCACGAAACTTTTTATGGTTTAAATCAGTTTATATTCTACAAGAGACATGACAGGAAAATCCACGAAGAAGCTTTAAACGGCATCTTATTATTTATGGCTAGTTTTGAAATTAAATGCACAGGTTTGACTGATACAAATTTACATTGAATAAAACTATTACAAACAGGGTGCTACTTTAGATAGGGTCAATTCTGTCAAGGATTGTCAAATGACAGACGTACATTATTTGAGTGTTATTGAAACATTTAGCAAATCTAAATTATAATTATCTGAAGATACTGTGTTTTCAAGGTGTTTATTGAAATTCAGTTATGTGTCAAATGTAACTCCAAGGTTTTTAAAGTAATTACTTCGAGCACATTATCCAATTTATAATCAAAAGACACCGGCAATATGTTTTTGATGGGTATACAGGCTGTTACAAATTCGCTTTTGGATTTTTCGAGACAAAACGTCTGCATCTGGTTCGGGCTGAGGCAGTACAGTATTGAGGGTCATGAAGGCTTGCAAAAAATGTAATAAAATTTTTAGGGTCGTATTTAAAAAAATTAAGTTGATGATGGTCCTGGAGAGACGAAACTTTACATTTAAAAATTAATTATGTCATTCGATAGAGGGCAAAAAGTTGCCATGAGAAAGTGTTCTTGAAAATAAATACAAACGGATTTCGAAAATTTTAGCTTTTTCCAAAATTTCTAAAACTAATACTAGCCTTGATTTTTTAGAGGCATAATGTTGGTCCCCTGATTATGCAACTTTGCCCAATTTAAGCTGCTTCGTATCTTTTATCATTTCTGAGATCCCTGTATTGAGAAGCAAATTTGTAACAGCCTGTGTATTAAAAAAAATAAAACTTAGATCGTTTAAACAGGAAATTTTGGTTTCAAATGAAAGAAAGCCAAACTAATCTGAAATTTCACCTAAAACGAAAAATTGTTAAAAACCCTCATTTTATATTTCCAAGTACATCTTGTATATATTTTTATTGCTTTGAAAACATATCCTTCTTTTGCGGCAAAGACATTTTCAAAAAATGCCTACTAATAATTTTGTATTCAAAATACTTTAAGTCGTTACCAAGAAGACCACTATTCAGATTTATTTAATGTCGGTTTTCATGCAAAGTAAGTTTGTTTGTAGTTCCTATATGTGCTGGAGTAAACTGTAACAATTTTGTTCCAACAATGTAATTTTGATCCTGTTTATGACAGGATTATGCTCTGAGTCACGTATAGAAGGCATTACATTTATAGTTATTTATATTAGCGTAGTAGGTATATAACAATCGTGATACAAAGACTAGAAAATACAATTTACAACAAAACATTCCAAGGCAATATAATAAGAGGTCGATATACGTACAGTTTTTAATTTTATTTTCTTAAAATTATTATTATCAAACGAAGTTATCTACTCCTTTTCACACCAAATATTTAAAAATGCTTAAAAAATAATTTTACGACGAGAAAAAAAACATAGGTATTTGTTATACTGACATCATTAAATAAATAATAAATGATGAAAGTTTACAAATAAAGTATCTTCTATTCTTATTGCTAACAACATTACTTTGGCCAAAGATTCCAAACCATTTCTGCAATTTTAAGTACTGCTTTCTCAGGTGGTTTCCTTTTTAATATGTAATTCTAGACATCTCAATATTAATAGATAAATTAATAGAATTATGTGTAAAATAAAAGGACAAAAATGAAATTTTGAAATGACAATGTCAAAAGTAATACAACCTGTCTAAGTTAATGTGAATTATATGGATTTGCTCTTTATTATTTACTGCTTTAAATATGTTAGGTACGTGTATTTTCAGTTTTCAATTTAGATGCATTATTTGTATTTTAGATAGGTACGTAATTTCTAACTACTAACTTGTCTATGCATAACTGTTTTAGCATATTAGGTATTTTCTTTCAAAAAACCTGTACTACTTCAATTGATAACAATTTTAGGAAGCTTTATAGAATTAATTTGAATCAGCTTAATATATTTAAAGTTGAGTAAAAATAAAAAGAATAAATAGAAAATATTCAAAACGTACTATAAAGTTATTTCATTTATTAGTCCTTTTTTTAATTTCGTTTCATTTTTCAATACTGTATAAATATATTTTATCTGCTCCCACTATAGTAAATAGACATTAATAATAATTAATACAAACATTGCTTTTAAGGAGGTAAGTGGATTTTATCGTAGAAGTGGAAGTTGCTATGGACAACGGGAGGTAAATGAGGTAACTTACCTCCCTAAGGAAAAAAGCGATTTCGAGTTATAAAAGCATATTTTATGAACAAATAAATAGAAATATTTGATGAACATTACATTTTGTTAATTGTTATGAATGAATATTTATAGTAATTGCATAGTTATTACATTTAGTAACATTTATAAAATCTGGATAATTATTCCCCTCGCGTTTACTAAATGTCAAATTTTTCTCAAAATAATTTGACCGCTCCATTTCAGTCACCGGAGGCTCAATATTATCCGAGTGATCCATTAAAACAGAACCTGGAGTTGAAGTGTCATTGTAAAGAATCCTGTTGACTATTTGATTTTTATTACTTAAACTGTCAGCAACAGCAACATAATTTTCTGCAATTGTGGCTGATTTCCACCCACCATGTCTCTTGATTGCTAAAATATCAACTCCAGTATTAGCCAGTAACGTTGCCGATGTTCTTCGGAATGAATGGCCTGTATATGTTTCAGGATGTTCTTGTTTCAAACACTGTGCAATCTTATTAAGAAACATAGAAAGGATATTCTTGCCGACTAGTTGGTTGTAACATCTACCTGCTTGATAGCGCATACAAAAGCGTGAAGTTTCAGTTTTAATTTCCAATCTAATATTTCTTGAGGTGAGAAACAGAAGCTAGACGAGAAGTAAACGTACGTGATCAAATACTTGACGCAGCTAGCGGAGTGGTGTAAAGTCGACACAAATAAGTTTGCATCTGAGAAAGCTCCGCCCACAAATGCGCAATGGACACGCCGAGGAAACACTTTAGGTAAGTTTCTTAAATCTTCTTAAGAAAACTGGTAAAAAGCTAGGCATTTTTTATTAATATATGTAATATATCATCAATTAAGCTTTCTGTCCCTTATCACGAACTGAAAAAACAATGGCAAGGCCCTTACCGTGCATGAATAACAAGTGAAAATCGACACCAGCAAGCTGCCTCCCGACAAATGACTGACGCAACAAATTAGAGTACAAAACACTGAATGTAAAAAATACCCCACATGCCACGCATCCCCCAGACAAATGGATTATGTTTTTCCGACACATTTTCCATTATCTCCACAGCCACCTCGATTTATAACTCCGTCAGGTCAACGGCCAATTCCTCACGATCTCGTGAAGGCGAAGCAGTGACGATAATGGCGATAAATGACGTGGCATTGTCGGGCGGCGGTAACGGCGGCGGTTGAAAATTTGATTGCGGCCTGAAATATTTAATCAGCTGGAAATAGTTGTATGTCAATGCCTGGGCCCGAGAGAGCGCTGGCTGCTTGCTGTCTGCGGTTATTTATTTTCGGGGAATGTTAAAATATGGGATTATTAGGAACCCGGTTGAGATCTACGCTTTCGGAGATGGGTTTCGCATGCAAAAAATAATATGTATTAACATTTTCAGCGGAGATAATAAATGCCGTACGCAGCAACGCATAAAAAGCAGACAGCTGTGAAAACAATAGCAACGGCCCCCTTTGCACGCAGACTATAGAATAACTAACGAAAAAAACACGGAGATTACATAATATAAATTTTCTAAAGGCTATAATCATCTATCATTATTAATGCGACAATAATGTAGCCACTGCCTTCGAATTAACAGATGAAAATTAACAATTCTTAAATAATAAAATCGGTAAAATAAAAAATTGTATGTAAATGGTTTCTATAAATGCGCTGCTATGGATATCTGTAGCTAAAACTCCATTCAAAATATAGTTCAGATGGTCGAAATCCGACATTGTGGTTGAATTGGTCAGAAAATGTGTGTATAAGTGTTTGTTTGGATAGTTTGTAAAACTGCTCCTCTTTTTATCGTTTACAGAAGTCTTAGCAAATACATCTGTACACATACCTTGCAGTTTTCTGTACAGTAACGCATGTATTTATTATCCCACAAAATTCTCAAGGAGTTAAAGTTGCTATTGTTGCAATTTTGCATCACAATCGTATCTAACAGGTTTGTACGTGTTAGTCGAATAACTAAACTACAGTACAAAAGAAGCGAGCTTCTCAAGAATTCATACTTGGCAAGCGGTTCGTACTAAAATATTTTTCAATGTTTTGTCCTTTCTGAAAAAGAAGCAGAGAGCACGTTTCCCTAGGATTCCGTAAGAAGAAAAACTCCAATCGTTGATTCCTTTGTACACACATTGATATTGTGAGTTTTCAAGTGTTAAAGTTGACGTTGCCACGTATGCGATCTTTGAGACTTTTATAACAGCTATCAAACATCTTTGCTTAATTCAAACTTTTAAGGGCAACAATGGTGACTTGACTTTTGGAGTTTATATACAATATTGTTTCCTTAAGTGTACATAATGTTTGTAACAAAATCCGGGACGCGTGGTAATTTATTTGGTAGTTCTTAGAACGAATGGGCCAAAAAGTAAAATATTTCAATCAACACTAATTATCGAAAAGTTAAGGGCTTTTAAGTAGGCTTAGCGTCACCACAAAGCCGTCCTTCGAAGAAGGCCTTATGAAATTTAGCAATATTTTTTAACAAGTTCACTTAGACTGTCGGGGCCATGTTGAGCATCTGGTATAAAGAGAAAAAATCGATATTTTAAATAACGCGCGAAATGCTTTCCAAAGAACGTAGGAATTCCAAGAATAAGTTGTTAGAAGTTGTGAGAAAAATATTAATAGATCAAATAGCTGGTTTTTAGACGGATTTTCCAAGTTATAGGAATAGATTAAATGAGATTGACTAATCCGTCTCGTATTGGTATACGGAGTCACTAGAGGAAGGCTAGGGTTACTTGTAAGTTAAATTCAGTCCATTAGATAACTATTAACATGGCATAGTTATGCCAAAGCGTCCCGATATTCAGGGTTCCCGCAAGTAAGATAAGAACAGAAACGTCTGGACCCAAGAAATGGACGTGTCGAAGCGAGGTGTCGAATTCAAGAGAGATCTCCGAAAAAAGGGCACTTTTTCCTTGGGTTCCACATTGAGCAGTCTACTTAGTTTTAGAGTCTCGGGTTAATTTAATAATGGATAAATCAAATTTTGCTATGGATCGCGTATTCCCTGAATCTCGGTACGCTGTCGCGTGTCAATAATTAATTAATAATTTCGAGCCCGTTGTGTCGTTATTTTGTTTGCTTGGTTTGTTTTATTGTTATTAAACACTTCCTGGAAAGTGTTGGTGTTTTCTTGTTCTTCTAACTTAAGTGTCACCCTATACAACCAACCACTGGATTACTTTGTCCATGAGCGACGTACGGTAAGTGTATGGAATTTATTCTCTGAACGTACAACATTTCTGAGTTCCCACGTATTAATTAAAGTGTAATGATAATTATAAACTCTCGTTCGAGAAGTTAATAGTAGACTCTTTTGTCAGTTAATACCGTTATGATACTGGTCATAGCGGTAGGTAGATAAATAAATTAATAAATAACTCCTCAGGTTACATGTTTTAACATAGATCAGAAACATCTGATCTAGATACTACGTTATAACGCCCTTAAATGTCTCTCAAATTATATTTGTGTTACAAAAATTAAAAGTACAGATAATTAATCAATAAATAGTTTTTTTTGCTAGATTGAGAAATTGTGGTTTCATTCAAGAATATAAAAGAATTTCGAAATCGAGTATCAAACCGCATTTTTTCGAAAAATGTATCTCACAGTTAAAAAAAATTCTATGTCATCCACAATCATCGAGCATATTCTACTGGAAGTAGCCTTGCAATGACCGGGCGCGTTACAAGGTGAAGAGAGAGATAGCATGTACCTCTATAGCAGTACCTCTAGTATATGCCCGAAGTCTACAATTTACTGCACATATTTTAATGTCAAATACTCTTTGCCGCATCAGTAACGATAGCAACGCAACAAACAAGCTGTAAGAAAACTCGCATTTTTTAAATATTGAGTTGGTGGCAGTTTATTCAATAATTTTATCATTGGAATTGAATAAAAATGTAAAACTTGTTGTCAAAACATTCTGATGAAAAAGATCTACAATATGAAGTGTCTGAAGCAGCGAAGAATGCAATTTCTATTCTTATTCTCAGCAAATCGATCAAGCAATCTACTTACAAAGACTTTTTGGAATGGTATGATTCTAAGAAATAAAAAATGTGTCTGAAAGTGTGATATTGGCATATTCTGAATTAAAATTATTAAGAGAGTGCAGCTGACAATGCTATGATATGTATGTTCAGTACTGAAGAGAACATTAAACTTCAAATAAAATATTGATACGGAGAAATATTCCAATTTAGTGCCGTATTTGAAAAATAAATGTGTAGGACATAGTCCAAAAAAGTTAAAAGTTTTAACAAAAGCGGAGATTGAGAAATTCTTGCAAGAGGCACCAGATGAAGGCTTTTTATTAATCTTTGAGATTAATCAATTGAGAAGAAAATTGAAATTTTTAATGGTATCTTATCTGCTCTCAAATCTGATGCTTCTTCAATAATTACTCAGTGCCTTAATCAAGAAACTATTGCAGTGAGCGACTTTCCATCCTCGAGTGGAATCAGTTTTCACAATTGTACAATTACGACTTTAAATTTAAACGTTAATAGTATATTAAATAACAAGTTTAGAAATGCAAAGTTTTTCTAAACGAATATAACTTAAAAGCTATATGAGTTTAGGGAACTGTTTTCCTTACGAAATTTGTTTATACTACTTAGCAACAAAAGTATTCACTTTTTAATCCTAGGAGCTAAAGTTGACACTTTTAATCCTTAGATTAAATCAAGTTTCAATTTATAAAAGTTTATTCATCAATATTTACAATAATTTATGTTTATCCATATTGATATCAAATAAACAGCTTGAACAGGTATTAAAATTAAATAAACCATGAAACTGCCACTATACTGATTCTTTGGGAGAAAATTCAAAGAAACCTCATTTGTACACTCCAGTATCTCCTCAGGTACACCTAAATCTTCATTAGAACCACAAACAATTACAAATGAACTCATTTAGCAATATGGCGAGTAATGTTTGATAAAGTATCCATGACTACATCAGTATATTCTACTTACCTACTTTGCTTTATTATATCATTATTCCTTTTATTTTTTTAAAATAGACTACCGGTTTCGAGGTCAAACTTTTTCACTTCATGTTCAGGTCCTACAAGGCTACAATATAATACAATTTTTTAAATTAGTAAAGTCAAATTATGTTTAATTTTAAATTTCTGTATTTTTACAAATATAAACTATTTTGGAAAACTCAAATTTATCAATTTGAACTCAATATACTATTTTACACGTGTGAAAGTCAACAGTTTGACAGAATGACAGTTTTCGAAAAAATTATTTTTGCGTACCAGAAAGCTAAACGTCAATTTATCTATCACTCTTTCGCATATGGAATTGCTTTGAGCTTTGTTTCGTAATAAAACGTGAAAAGTAACGGAATCATGCCACAAAGTCATTGTTTAAAGCCTTACGTCTGTCGGAATTAAATCCTACATGTTACAGCCACTGGCTTAATACCCCATTTCGCGACACATTGCAAAAGGCATGCCGCAGACTGCGAGTTTAATTTTCTTTTCTCAATTGAATTTAGTTCCAAGAAAAAATATAGAACAATTACTTTGTCGGAGACCTCGTCGTCGTCTATTCGACTCTTGTTTTCTTTCACTCTAGACGCAATTTTCAAAGTGATCCCACTTCTGACGACGAATTTAAGTGCGACGTGGGTAAACCGTTCACACAAAAGCTGTCGTCTATTGACTCGTTTCTCCGCTCCGGCGATAAAAATGTAATCTACATGGAGAAAATATTTGTAGACCAATTTTGCGAAGTTTGCCGGTTTTATCAAATATTCGCATTGTTAATTTGTTGGGTTTGTTCTTGCCATGGAAATAAATTATAACGAGATTATAGCTGTAGATTGTTTTGCGTGATCCAAACAATATCCCTTTAATCATATTCCGCAACTTTTCCTCACGTTTATGAGAAGTTTATTTCTGGGTTAAAACACTGCCAAATCCAGTTTGAATAGATGTGTATTGGAGAATAATATATTAATGTTGATCCCGTTTATTGTCTGGAATTATTTATTTGTGGCATGTTTTAGTTTCTCTCCATTCATAATTGAGTGGGTTGTCGCCAGTGAAAAAGATATTGAAGTAAATAAATAAAGCCTTACAATCCTTATAGACCAGGAAAGGAAACATTTTGAAATTTTTTAATTACTGGGCGTGATTTTATTGTTGGAAAGTCTTGGGAATGATAATACAAAAGGAGTCTCATCAAATGGGTCATGAAAAAAGTATAGCGTCATTGTTTTTTATCAACAAATAGGTCAAAAATTCGTCATTTTTCGTTCTACGCGTTATTGTAACAAAAACTATTAATGTTAGTAAAAAAGTTCAACAGACGATTTGATCTAGAGGAACTCATCTTTAAAATGAGACTTTATAAGATAAAATTGCTTTATATAGAAAAAAGTTATTGCAAAATTTAACGGAAAAAGTGCTTTTTCTTTAATTGTAAAAAACTTTTTAAATAATTAATAAAATCTTACCAAACTTTCCCAAAATGTGAGTTTTTATATCCTTATGAGACGTGCAGAAGATGAGCTCGATCGGTCAAATAGTTTTGCAAAATTCCATTTATTTATCCCATTTTTGCAAAAAAGGCCCATTTCCAAATGATTATTCTGGGGGCAGGGTTATGACTAAAACATTCTTTTTGGACTCATTTTCTTCGAAGGGACACCAAGTATCCTCTAGTTAAAAAAAAAAATTTTTTTTTTTTCAAATTTATTTGTATATAATTGTTACCAAATAGAAAGCACTTTTTTCCGTAATAAACAAATAAAATAACTCCGCGGTTTTTAACTTTTAGAAAGAAGTTATATACGCCATTCGAAAGCTCGTGAAAAAATCTACAAATTGAAAAAAAAAACAAGTTTCTACGACCAACAGGTCCGGAGTTAGCAATTTTTTTTAAATCACAGAACAATTTGTTATAAACATTAAGTCCTGAAATATTAACATTTTGTAAATGAAGGTTTAAACTTTATGTCCTGTTAATTTTAATTGAATTTGCCCATAATTGATCAATCCAGAGCCCGTCAAAATAAGGGTACGCGGCAGTAGCCCTTCAGGGAGTGGTGGTGGGGGGATCTTTCTCCTAACCAGGAACTGGAACAAAACTGACAATGTCAAATTTGTAATATCTCAGCTTCTATGTAACGGAGAACCTTCTTTTTTTAATTTGGGGTAGCTCGACGAAAAAATTACTTCTGGATTATTTCTACCCTTGTAAAATCACCCCCTACCCCCTAAAAATGAATTTTTTGAAATGTTTTAGATAATAGTTCTCAATAAAAAAATGTATGTATGTAAATAAAACTATCTTGAGATTAGTAAATAATGAAAGGAACAATTGTACATCTAATTCTGTGATTACTATTGATCCAACTGATTTTAATTTGTTGCTCACTTCGGTTTGTTATGCAGTTCAGTCTACTTTAGAAAGTATTAATATTGATCCAATAGTATTTCTAAATAAAGCTCCCAAGCCAGCATGTTCATTTTTTATGTCACGTCCAGCAGGCTATATTACTTCTTAATAATACTTCTAACTTAGACTATTACTGCTTAAATAGTGACATGTTCAAGGTTTCTCTTGAACTTTTATTAAAACCATTGACATGTTTGTTTAATGCGCACATGAGAGAGTCACTCACTAAAAATTACTAGAATTTTACCTGTACATAAAAAAGGTCCACTCGATATTCTTGCCAATACAATAACAACAGTAGCAACTGTTCTCATTATTAATAAAATATTAGAAATTATAATTAAACTAAGGCTGGTTAAATATTGTGAGGATAAATCCATATGTACTAACGCACAATATGGATTTAGGAAAAACAAATCCACAATAAAAGTACTCGATGAGGCCGCTAGTACGAAAGCGAAAGCTACTTCTTGCGATCTCACCAAGGCATTTGACTGGGCCAATGTCGACATTTTGGTTCATAAATTAGAGTACTACGGCATTAGAGGAAAAATACTTAATCTTTTATCATCATATCTGTCCAACAGGAAGCAATATGTTAGTCTAAATGGAAATGAGTCAGGCCTTCTGCTTATTACAAATGGAGTCCCCCAGAGCTCGGTCTTAGGCCCAATATTGTTCTTGTTGTATGTTAATGATCTTCCTTTCTCTGTTGGGGCGAGTTCTTGTGTGCTCTTTGCAGATGACATAACGCTTTTAACGAGGGGTTCTATGGAGGTGTATAATGATAGTTTACTTTGTGCGGAGACCTGGTTTTCTTCTAATAAGTTGAAATTAAACAACGCGAAATCTCAAAGTTTGTCGTTTGTCTGCTTGGCATAATATTAGACACTAGACTCAACTGGTTCTGTCACGTGGATTATCTTTGCGCCAAAATATCATCCCAAATATTTTGTCTGCGTCGGATTAAACAATGTCTCTCTCCTTATGCCATCCGAACAGTGTACTTTTCTATAATTCACAGTCAGTTAACTTATGGTGTTATAATGTGGGGTAATTCTGCTAGTGTTAGCAGAGTATTTAGACTCCAAAAAAAGCAATACTCCATGCAGGCAACTATTTGTTAAACACCAGATTATGCCGCTGCCTTGCGTTTACATATTTGAAACTTTGTTGCATATTCACAGAAATGTGAATAAATTTCTTAAGCATTCAGTCGTTCATGCTTATAACACTATATGCGGATAATCTGGTGATACAGTATTCAAGGATTCAAACCACTAGCTCGAATAAGTTGAATATTGCATTATATAATGGTTTTAAGAATTATTTTAAAAATTGTTGTGTGGAAATTTTTAATTTTAAGGAGTTTTATAAATTAACTAAAAAGTTCCTACTGGGACATTGCTTTTATAGTGTTGAAAAATTTTCTAATTATATTAAGTGTCCTTGACTATACATGTACTCTTTGTATGTAGAAATGGTCAATAAACTAACTGGTAACTGGTAACTGGTCACATTTTACTACATAACTATTTTGTGGTTTGATTGTTTTACGGTATAAGGTGTATTTTATAATATAAAATTTTGTTTTTCATAAAAACGATAGCTTGTTGAAATATCTGAAAACGTATCATACTCTATTGGTTTATTTTCATTCAAGGAAGATATCCTTGAATTATCGTTTATCGTTTTCGGACACCTTGTATGTTATGGAGTAGAAGCTGGTTGACTTTAAGCAGGTCAATTGCATTTTGCTCAAAAACAGTGAATTTTCAAAAATTTTAACAAGTGCATTATTTAATGTAAAATGAAATGTTGCAAGACGTTTTTTTTTAATATTAGAATAGAAAGGTCATTCTGTCAAAAAAGTACCCGGAACTTATCATTTAAGAATTCCGAATATTTTGATTTTAATTTCTTTTTTAATGGAAAGTTGGTACCACTGTAGTACTCTACTATGATGCATAGACCCAGTAATCGCTATGATGCGAAATTTGAACGCGATCTGTCAGGTAGTTTGTTTATAGCTGTTAATTCTGTTAGTCCACCTAAAAGGTTGTGTAACCAATGGAATTTCTTGTGCTAAATCGTTGGAAATGTTGAGAAAGACGTACGATAACTCAGTTTTATCGAAAACACAAGCAGTCAAGCATGGTCGAGAAGTGGTTAATGATTTTCCACGTTATGGTCGTCCTTTAACGTCCTCAACTAAAGAAAACATCGGTAAAGTGGAGGAAATGGTGCTTACAAACCGTCATTATATTTAGTTTGAGAAAGCTGGTATATGAACTTTGCTCCATCATTTTGGGACACACTGTATATATACACAATGTTGTGCAATTATTGAGTGTAAAACTTACAACTTATACACCATCGAATTTCATTGTTTAGATGCTATCTCCTTATAAAACTAAACCAGTGAAGTTGCGAAAACCCAGAACTTTACGTAAATTTCCGCTCACTTCGAGCGTTTTTGCGCGACCATTTATCTTACTTACACAAGTATCGAGCTCGCTTTCCAAGCAATTGGCTTCCCCGGAAAGCTCATTTAACTTAAGCCTGTAATATATATTTTGCATTCTGTTTATGAGTTTAATTATATTATAGTTTGGCAACAGGAACACAACCAAAAACGTTTAAGCCGAACAAAAGAGCGTGAATTAGTATATACAAGCAAGTTAATTAAATCTAATGAATCTATTTTGACTGCATGCACCGCTCGCTGTTGTTTTGTGGCCGGTGCGCTGACAATCGCAAAATTTACAATTCTGTTGAAGTTGGGAGCGTCTCTTTTTTATTCGGCTTTCGTTGCAGACTGACTTTGAATTTGAAACAATTACATACTAAAAATCATTCCACAAATATTGTTTTTCTCCAAAAATAAGTAATTTATACAAAATTATATAAATGCCGACTTTTATTGACCATTTTATTTTAAAAGTTGGTCTTATTTGTCTCTAAATAATTACAAATTAGTTTATTCGGTTTACGAAAGGTAACGGCCACCAAAGCCACCAGGTCTAAGACCTACGAACTTCTTTTTGAAATTGTCTTGAAATAATATGAATCAATGCCTAAATTTATAGTAATATAGAGACCCTAAGAACAAAGACGTGTTACAAAACAGATTCTTTCTCATATATAAGTAATTAAAAAATCATAAATGTGACAATTTCATTTTCGTTTCTAGAAGTTAAAATAATATTTTTATTAGAGAAAAACAATGTCAACTAAATCGTGAAAAAGCCCTCACTTTTGCATAGAAAATAATAAGTATATTTTGCAAAAATCGAAAGCACTAATGCAAAAAATTAAAGGGTCAAAAGAATTTCCGAAATTTTTCCGTAATTTTTGACGGACTGCATTTAGGTGAAAAATGGTAGTATCGGGAATTAAAAAAAAGTATTTTGAAGCTCTAAGATTCTAGTTTTTAGATCTTTTGGTCGAAATTTTTTAGAAGCTACGGTTATCATGCAATTCTACGAAATAGCGCGACAAAAAATGTGCCAATTTTCTTTTTTTTTTTTAATCCACGGACTTGGAAAATTTTTTTTCAGCTAAGCCATTACATGGACCAGATAGCTTGTTTATTCACCTTCAATTTCCTTTTTTTTTAATTTCAATACGATCATTTTTCGTCGAAATATCTGACTTTCAATGGAAAAGGATCCTTTTGTCTTCAATCATCGATATCTCGGCGACAAATGGTCGTGCAGAGAATTGAAGGACAGTTTCGAAAACTGGAATAAATTTTCTATAACATGCTGCCGCAACTTTTCGGAACAATTGTTTTTTCATTTTTACACGAATTTTAAAAAACAGGAAAAAAGATAATATATGGTTTCTTAGAAAATTGACGGCTAAATTAGAAATATTCACGAAATGACTAATGTTAAGCAAGACCTTTACAGTTTGATATAAGTACCCAGAAGAGCCATGTGAAGTTTCATCTCGATCTAGCAAACCGTTTCTTTGTTTCAAACAGTCAAACTTTTGTAAAAAATTATAAAGGGTCACGTGTTTTGAGCTTAAACACTTCATAATAATTCTTTATCAAATGTTTTGGACTCTCATGGCAGGGTAGATGTAGTCTACACGGACATATCTAAGGCTTTTGATCGAATAGATCATCGCATTCTGTTGAAAAAGCTGGGAGGAATTGGTTTTAGCCCTGTATTGTTGGACCTATTTTCGTCTTATATAAAAGATAGAGTCTACTTCGTTGCGTTTAATGGATACAAATCTCAGCGACTTACTGCAGCATCAGGCGTTCCCCAAGGATCCAATTTAGGCCCATTGCTTTTCCTAATTTGTATCAATGATATTTGTTCTCTCTTGAAGTGTGAAAATATAATTTTCGCTGATGATTAGAAAATATATAAGAAAATTGATGATACCTCAGATAATTTAATCTTGCAGAATGATCTGTCCAATATTGAACTGTGGTGTAAGAAAAGTAGGTTAGAACTTAACGTTGCTAAGTGTAAAGTGGTTACATTTACCAGAAAGATAAATTTTGAGAAATACATATGTATAATTAATAATCAGAGTTTGCAATCTGTGGAAACAATTAAAGATTTAGGAGTTTTATTTTATTCCCGTTTGAGTTTTGTTGATCACATTTATCAAATACAATCACATACCAGGAAAATGAGCGGGTTTATAGTCCGCAACTGTCATTCGTTTACTAATATCAAAGCTTTGGAAATTCTGTATTATGCGTATGTTAGATCGAAGCTTGAGTATTGCTCATTGATTTGGAATCCCTATTACCAATTACATTCTGATGCCTTTGAAAATGTTCAAATGCGTTTTTTGATATTCTTGTCTTTTAAATCTACTGGTATATATCCGGCTCAGGGCTTCGATCACGATACATTATTAGATATGTTTAACTTCCAAGCTTTAGAAACTCGCAGGCGTTGTCAGTCGGTAAAATTCCTTTATAATATTATTCATAATAAAATCGATTGCCCAGATTTGCTACAGCAACTAAGTTTTCTAGTACCACGCGCTGGGATGAGGAATCAAGCAACTTTTTATTTGCCAAGGACTTGCACAAACTTATTGTTAAAGTCCCCAGTTTATTTTATGTGCAAGACATTTAATTCTATCTGTAACATTTGTGATATAAACGATTGTTCGGTTAAAATGTTATGTATGAGTATAGTAAACCATGATCGTATTGATGCCTCTCATTGTTTCAAGTTACATGTCTTCTTAGGTTAAGTATATTCAATTAACTCCTGCACTTTACTGAACTTTTGTATCTTTCCTCTTTTTTTTTGTTTTTTTATTATTATTATTATTATTATTTTTGGAAAAAAACACATTTCTCACATTTTTACCGCAAATAACGTTTAAATGGATGAAAAAAAAATAGAAAAGTTTTTTTTTGTTTTTTTGGAAAAATTTCCGGACATTGAAGAAAACAAAATCCAATTGTTTCCAGCACGATTCAGTTTGCCGTCCTATGCTTCTGTTCATCAACTTTTAATCAAATTAAAATTAAAGTTGATGACCCAAACCAGATTTCGACTCCGATTGATACCGTTTTTTGAGACAAATATCTAATTAATTTTCGTGCAGTATGTAATCACTTAAAAACAATTTTTTTCAAAACTACCCTTTTTCTTCTTTGAAAAAAAAAATCATTTTTTTTTTTCGTCAATTTAAACGTTATTTGAGAAAAATGTGAGAAAACCTCAAAAAAAAATTTTTTTCTATTTTAATCAAGATTATGAAGTGTTTAAGCTCAAAAAACGTGACGTGAATTTTTTTCAAAAGTTTGTTTAAAACAAAGAGACGGTTCGCTAGATCGAGATGAAACTTCGCAAGGTTCTTCTGGTTATATTCAACTGTAAAAGTCATGCTTAACATTAGTCATTTCGTGAATATTTCTAATTTAGCCGTCAATTTTCTAAAAAACCATAAATTACCCTTTTCTCCTGTTTTTTAAAATTGATAAAAAAAATTTTTCCCAAAATGCAGCATTTTATAGGAAATTTATTCCAGTTTTCGAAACTGCACTTCAATTATCTGTACGACCATTTGCGTTGTATATTACTTAGCCGACATATAAAATATCATCTGATCAAGAGTTTCGACATCAAAAAGCACAAGATCCGGATTTTACAACCAAAGTGCTTTTTACGGATAAATGTTGTTTTACTACTACATACTGTCAGTACAAATTTCAATTGTCCTGCGTTGTTGTTACACTTTAAACGTGATTTGCTACAACAAAATAAGGCGAATCAAGTCAAAAATCAACTAAAAACTATTGTCTTATTTTACCTTACATTATATCTAAAATAGTTTCGAAGAAAAATTCTGATAAACCGGCTGGTAGAGTTACATCGATTTCATTTAATCTGACAAACGCTTGTGCTATTTACGTCAACGCAAATAACTAGTTATTTCATCCCATTGTGCCTCTCGCATAATTCTGTCACATATTAGCGATAAGTTATTGGTTTAATAACACAAAACATTCGTAGGTAAATTATGGGATTATTGAACCCACATTTGTAACTGATAATTATAGTGGAGGGTTAAATTAACATGAAATAGTAGCCGAATAACGACCAGGTCAACATGTTTATTAGTCGATAAATATTACAGCCTTAATTCAATGCTTACTCAATGTGGATTGTAAACTGTAAATGTACGGAGTGGATATATCAGCCTTTTCTACTGCGACCATCTGTAGGTCTATTTTACCTTAATTTTAAGCTTTTAACAAGGGTCCAAAGTTTCCGCATTTTTTCTTCCGAACTATAAATATGCCATTACACTAGCACAGCGCATCTCCTCTTCCACCTGGTAGAGCCCAGACAGACCTTTTCTTTTTCCAGGCCAATATTACTCAGGTGTTCCCTGAGCCTGGAAGGTCTAGTTGTTATACTTTTTGATTTTCGATTTTGGCTCCATAGATCTGCCGTTAACTCCTATTCAATGATCCTTTTAAAAACTTGAAGCGGTTCCGGGATTTCTTTTCACTATTTTTGTGCCTCATTTTTCACCTATTTCTGCTGGAGTGTCTCATAACGCAGTTAGCAATGTGTAACTGTCCGAGTAAATAATAATTCATTACTTTTTAATGTTACTTCTTATGTTGCACGGTATATGATGAATATCGCAACAGTTTAGAAAACTGTGGTGTACTTTTCTGTACCAAAAAGGGTATACTTCTTCTACTGGCATTACACAATTTACTAATTAGAAAGAAAAATTGTTAAGGATAATGTAATAATATGTATGCAATAATGTAATAATGTGATAATGTGATAATGTGCTAATGTGATAAAGTGAAAATGTGATAATGTGATACTGTAATAATGTAATAATGTAATAATGTAAAAATGTAATAATGTAATTATATTTGCCACACAAAATATATAAAATAACATCTTGAAATATAAAACTCTAAACAATAATCTGTAGACATTACACCTATACACAATTACATTTATCTTTACATCAAATGTATTAATTTACACATGTGTTATATTCTTAATAATAGATAAGAATTTTTTACATTAATTAAAATCCCTTTAATTTTTGTTTTAAATAGTTGAATTGAATTATGTATGTCACAGAGAATTGAATTATATGTAAAAGTTGGCGGGTAGGCAAAGTGTTCGTTGCCTTGGGTATTTTCCCACTTTTGTATCTAATTTTCTAGTAGTGTATTATTCACTTTTATTCTTTGCCAATTTTTGATGCCACAATATAACGATACAACTAGCGAATATCTAAGACTTTTGCTAGAATAGAGACTTTGTATGGTAAGCAATATATTTTCTTTAGATTATTTCAAGAAGCCATTTTTGTAACGAGCGTTCAAATAAAAACGTGGTCAAATTGGTTCTGAAAATTTGGACGTAGGGCGTAGCGTATAGCAAATGAACTTAAACGTCATCTGTCAAACCGCTATATCGCAGCTATCAATTTGAATATTTTCGTTTTAAAAAGCGTTTAAAATGGTATTTTCTCAAGAACAAAAAGTGTTTATCATAGAGTCCTACTTTAGAAATGGACGCAAGATTGATGGAATATGGAAGTATTCTATTGAGGAATGTTTCATAGTCAAAGTGCAGTTCAGCGTTGTGTTAATGTTTTTCGTGAAACGGGCAGTGTAACAAGAAAAGAAGGAAGCGGCCGACCTAAAAAGCGGACTGAAGAATTAAAAGAAAATGTCCAACAAATAATGGAAAATGCGCCAAGAACTTCTGTACGTGTTTTATCACAAATGGTGGGAGTATCAGTCGGTACCTGCCACACAGTGTTAAAAAAAGATTTGCTTTTGTTCTCCTATCGTTTAACTTGTCAGCAAGAACTTCATGATGTTGATTTTCCGCGACGGGCTGTATTTTGTGAATGGTTTTTAAACAACTACGGTGAACTTCATAATATCACCTTTTTTTCTGATGAAGCCTGGTTTCATTTAAGTGGTTACGTAAACTCACAGAATATGAGAATGTGGTCTTCTGAAAAACCAGATAACTTTTTTGTCGAGGGCCCTCTACACGCTCAAAAAATTGGAGTTTGGTGTGCTCTCAATCGAAGGAGGATTTATGGACCTATTTTTTTTAATGGTACTCTTACTGCGCAAAGGTATAGAGAAGAAATTATCGCTGCTTTTGTTAACCAGCTGGAAGGAAACGAAATTACAGACTTTTATTTTCAACAAGATGGCGCAAGGGCACATACGGCAGGCGAGACGATGAATATGTTGAGGGAAGTTTTCCAAAATCGACTAATAAGTCTCAATGCTGAACATGAATTTCCACCGAGGTCATGTGATATTACGCCGTGTGATTTCTTTTTGTGGCCTTACCTTAAAAACACTATTTTTGAACTGCCTATTCCTGATTTAAACCATCTGCAGGCTCGACTTATAGACAAGATTCGTGAAATTAACAATACCCCGAGCATCTTAGAAAATGTCTTTAATTCTTTGAGGAACAGGTGTGAAAAGTGCTTGGAACAAGGAGGGGGACACTTTCAGCAGCTGCTTTAATTTATTGTTATAACAAGGAGGGGGACACTTTCCGCAGCTCCTTTAATTGTTTGTTATTGTTATCACGATTATTCTTTAAAATAAAGTTATATAGTCATTAACGTTATTGAAACTGACAGCTGCTATACAGCTCGTTGAGAAATGAGGTTAAGTTGGTCGCTATAAGCTACTCCCTACGTCCAATGTGTCAGAGCCAACTTCGACCACGTTTTTATTTGAACGCTCGTTATAATCTCTAGTCTTTTTATATTACTATTAAAAGCACCTCCCCAGTTTAGAATAGTGTAACAATATAGGATGTTTAAATGCTCTACACTTAAAATTTGCCTTAAATATTTAAATTTTTTTAGTATATCCTGATTTTTGTAGCTAAAATATTGTTATTGGCTGGTAAATATTTAATTTCATCAACGGGTTCAAGTTAAAAATTATCCAAAATATTTATTGGTCGAATCTCGTTGATTTTGTTGAATGAACATACTTTGTCTTTGAAAAATTGATAGTTAAAAATTTGACACCAAACCAGTTTTTAATATTTTTAAAATCGCTTTTGTCAACAATGCTTTCCAGGTATCGTCCGTATCATCTGCAAAACAAAATATTTGCCCTGCAGATTTTTGATAGAATAAATTATTTCGATATGTATTAAACAGCAATGGTCCCAATACTGTACCTTGCGGTACATCACATTCTACTGTTCTGGATTTACTTTACTTTTACTTATCATCACTTGTTATTTTCTTTCCGATAGATAGCTCTGCATTAATGATTGTTTTCCAAAAGTCAATTTGTTCAAGAGTTTGGATAAGATCAGAGTGGCCAAATGTCAAAGGCTTTGGCCAGATCTATCAGAATCCATAATATTTACTTTCTTCCATATTGGCTGTTAAATTTGCAAAAATTGTTTCGTCAGTAGATCTGGCTTGTCTAAATCCATGTTGAGCGTTACTTATTTTTAGTATTTTATATTGATTTATGTAACCAACCAATATAACTTTTCTCATTATTTATGAAAATCGCGTACGGTACTATAAACATAATCACACCCCGTAGAATACTTTTAGGAAGTTATTAACACATTCATTAATCACAACTATTAGTATCTTTACAAATTTGCAGGACAAAATAGGAAAGGTACATTTTCTGATGTTTACATGTTCTGCGTGATCTTGCGAAAAATTAAAGGAAGTTGCTTTAGTGTAGCGTTACGCTTCGTCAGTTCCTGGATGAATCTACTTGTTCTATTATTATCTTACTGAAAGTACGATTTGTTGTCCATAAAACGTCAGCCTTTTATAACCATTTTCAATGTATGGGAAAATACTCCTGTCCCAATTATTTTATTGGTTGTTATACATAGTGGTTTCACAATGTAATTTACTAATTCTTTTAATGTGTTATACCTGATAGTATCAATGTCTGGTGCTTGATTTTAAACTTAGTATCACCTCTTTTATTTCATTTCTGAAAAGGTTCATTAGTATCGTAGTTTTACAGATTTCTCAAACGCATTTCTTATATTTTCCTTATTAATTTTCTATGCCAAATATTACCTGACATAATTAAAAAGTAATAACTTGTTCCTTAGAAAGTACTACATTTCTCTCTTTTCTACCAGTCTCCCATAATATTTTTGGATGAATTGATTGTTTTTATTTATGATGTTTTGAATTTTATTACGTTTAGCCTTTTTTTCTATAATTTTTTAACATTATTTTGATCATTTATTACTTCATCATTATTTTGGCTATGGCCTTCTAAAATATGAAATGAAGCAGTTTACAGTTACACAATAAATTTTCCTTTACACCAACAGTAAAGATAACCGTTTGGCACACTTTCCCATAAAATGCAGCCTTTAATCCAGAAAACAACCGTTAAGAGACTTACTTTTAATATCAGTCGTAAAAAAGTAATTTCCTTGAAGTTTAAACACGGGCGGCATAATGAAAGGAATGAAACGTTCAACTGAACAATGCTTAAAAAAGAAATTTTTATTGTTCGTTCTGCATCAGATATTATTAAGTCCCGTCTGTTGCAGCTGATCATCTGCAAAGGATTTAAACAAAGTATGCCAACCCTTAGAAAATATGGATTCGCCAGAGCGGAAAATTGTACTGAGACCCACTTACTCTTAAAAATTGTAATTTGTGGTTACTGTAGATTCAGCTGAAAATAATCGAAAGATATATTTTTGAACGGTAAAAGGGCTTATATACTTGAAACGGTTGAATAAATCAGGTCTTCCTTAGGATTTTATATATACGATATTTTTACAAATCCTACTTGGATATCAAAGGTTTTCCACAATACTTACATACAAGGTGATTAAGAATTCATCTAGAAAAAATTAAGTACAGCCGTACAACTGTACACCAATAAAAAAAATAAAAATCGTCACATTTCTTGTAAACGCTTGTACGCCACTGGAAAACTAATCAACTGGATTGACCCAAGATCTGATTTCTAGTGAGCAATAGTACGCCAAACAAAACTTATTATAAACTTGAAAAAGTACGGCCCCTCGAGTTTTATTTTCTAATTTTAACGTCAGTTAGTTTACGAAATAATTTCAATTTCTTTTGTAATTTTTACACCCAATATTTTGCAAAGCCCCCGTCCAGAACTTAACTGTACCGGAAATCTCTTGCCTGTTGTTACCTTCGAGCATATACTCCTATAGGCGGCGTTCAGTGCTGAGAAAGCACGACTGGTGTGCGAGAGAGAAAGGAGAATAAAAGGACGTGCTATCTCTCTCGCTCCGCGAGCTGATTAGTCGGGGCTTAGGTGCAGGACGGTCATTGGCATGGAGGGGAGCACGCACCGACCAATCCAGCTCGCGGAGCGAGAGAGATAGCATGTCCTTTTATTCTCCTTTCTCTCTCGCATACCAGTCACGCTTGCTCAGCACTGGGTTGATACAATGTTCTGAAATGTGTTTATTTTCTTTCTAAGAACATTTTGTAAATCTTTTGCATATATTACCTATCAAAAATCCTTAGATTGATTAAGAAATACTGAAGGCATTTCTCGGAAATTTGTTTGATTCATAATTTTAACACCCTGTATATCAAGAACGAAGTCTCACAACACTGTAGGGCTATAGAAGACCACAGTGCACTTATTTCTCGATTAAATTACACATTTTCTCTTGTAAAATACAGCCACAGCCACACAAAAAAAAGTTGTCTGTACTTTTCATGCGACATATGTTATCTGTAGTATTTTTGCCTCCTGACCACGAACTCGGTCTCAGAATTGAGCTATCACATCACAGGAGTTTCCTAACCTCAAAAAACCGGTCAAAAATAGCAAAAATTCACAAAAAAATACAAAAAATAATTTTCCTATACTCAAATTATCATTTATATGGATAAGACCTCGCTAAACGTGAATCACTGGTCAGAATTGATGGTTCTTTTTCTAACCACAAAAAATGGGTCAATTAAGGTCAGATATCACGAATTTTAAAAAAATTACAGATTCGCGCTAAATTTGGTATACGGGGCTTTTCGGGGTCGCTGATTACGGATCTGAGGTCAATTTTGGAAAATTCAAGGTGGCGGATCCAAGATGGCCGACCAAATTTTCAAAAAATAACACATTCGCGCCAAATTTGGTATGCGGGGGTATGTACTAAGAATGACATCAGAGCAAATTCGCAACATACTTTAATCATTAGCCATTTCAAATTAAGCTATCCAGAACTGTTTAGCGAAATGAAAATACTGCCTGAGAAAATTGTGAGAATAGGAAAGGGGAGTAATTTGATGAAGACAAGGATCAATAATATGTAAAAAAAAGTAATAAAGTTTCAAAAAATAATGTTCGTTTATTTTCAGAACATACCTCGTACTCTGAAAATATTTCCGTACGTTCTCGCAGTTGTACATTTATTACAATTACCGCCTTTGAAATTTCGCCGATGTAACGATGGACACGTTTCCTCCGAGTCGGAAAATAATTCAGTTTAACGACCATTGGTAACAACCGTAGAACACAATCTAATTACAGATAAAGTTATGGCGAGTCACTTACTCTCTCACCAACTCCGTTTTTGTGCGAATCAAACGAGATGTACTTCCACTTCACTGGAGTTTTATACTATTTGCTCTGTAATTTTCAGTTCCTTTCCTCTTCATTACCCTCCATAGTCTGCTTGCTTTAAAATTATCACCCACAAATAATTTTCAGAGCCAGGCTCGGAAACAGTTTAGAAGGCCTTGGAATAACATTGGTTTTAATAATATGGACGCTACAAAAATATTCATATAGTGAGAGAACACCTTAATTAATACCACTATTTTTAATGGGGTTGTTTCCATAGTTTGTGTTGAGAAATATCGTCAACAACTTCTAAAATTTCTTCTACTGCCTGTAGTATACGGAAGAGAGATGATGTACTTGTAATTTTTCGGCATCTTGGGTTCGTTATATGAGATAAATAAATCAAAATTGGATGAGAACCCATTGAAAAAATTCTGCATAACAACGCGATGCGTCTGCAGCGTTTTGCTGACATTCACCGTATATTAACTACTTTGAGCGGATCAACTACTGCGTTTGCAGAATTGTATGCAGCACCTAAGTGCATTATTTAATCTTTAACGATGTTACGCACTTAGAATTACAATATAGCGCGCAATAGACAAGTAAGGCATATGAAAAGTCACAAAAACGTATTAAAAAGAAGCCTTATTTAAGAACACTGCCATATATTTACGCATTTGGATAGAACAGCTTACGAATACAGTGATACAAGATTACATACATACATACATTAGTAGTTGGATTGACCCATAATACACTTAGAATGACATTTTTGATGAGCAGTCACCTAAGGCTCCTTACACACATCTGGTGAAGCAAGATATGGCGCCGTTACAGCAACAGAGTTGCGTCGTACATTACCTTAATCGAATGTGAGTAGTGGGACAATACCGAAATCTGGGACCTCGATATCAAAGGAGTCGATGTTAAGTCGACATACTGTATATTCTGTAGGTACGATACTGTAATTATTGCAGTAGTGACCTTATTTAACTTTAAAATCTTTGTTGAGATTTTAAATAAAGCATATTTTACATAGTTTTGCAAATAGATTTTATGACCATAAAATTGCTGGTGCTCTTTTCGAAGTGTTAAAAATGAAAACCTCCACTTTCAGCTTTACCCGAATATTTAAAAAATGAAAAATGACTGGGCCATTGGAATGGCCTATCTTTTACTTACATTTAATTACAATTCAGCACATTACCATTGCTCATTTCTTTTCCCGTCGACCAAAGTAACGATTTCTGAAAACTAACAGCGATAGTCTGGATCGTATTTCTCAAATATAAACTAGACAGGTTTATTCGATTTCAACCCATATCGAACATTTTCAAAGGCATTTCGAGACGTTCGCCGCAAGGAATTACAATGATTTATATACCTACTTACATTCCGAATAATACAAAACTTACTTATAATAAATTTCAAACACCTATTGTATATCATCCTTCAATGTGAAAGGATATCAATTTTTATTGGATTAATCCCGTGGCAATATGAAACGATGAAAAAGGATAAACCGATCAAAAAGGAAAGTTGAAATGCTATTGTATTTTTTGTTGAAGGCAACGACCTACGAAGTTGTCTTTATGGGTCTGATAAATATAAGAATGTATACAGGGTAATTCAAAACTTATCAAAAAAATAAAAAAATGGGATGTACTCTTACAAATACAATTTTGTAAAGAAAAAAAATCAAAAAGGGCAGTTCGAAAATGATTTAAAAATACACTTCTGCACGGTACTGGAAACTGGTCCACTGTAAAACCTGACCTCGCACAATGCGACCGACATGGCAAGGCAAGAAATAAATAGAATTTTATAGCACATATTTTATATTAGCAAACTCAACTGCATTTGCCGCTATTGTTATTATTAATTAATAAAATTAATTTGTGGTTTTAAAGAATAAAATAATTTGACATACCTCATGTTACATCTGTTCAAAATTTTGTCTACCGACGTGTAAACACATTTGGGTCCGTCTTACTCAGTTTCTACGAACTAACACCTTGTCTTGCTTCACCATAACACAAATGCTTCACCATAATACAAATGTTGTCTTGCTTCACCATAAATTGAAACAATATCCATCAACTCCAAGTTGCTATACACGCAAGCCATTTTTGACACTATCTATTAAAAAAACTTTTTAAACACTATCGCAACGACGATTGTAAAATCGGATTTCAGTATTCGGAGTAGCTGAGGCCAAGTGGCTCTCCACGCGTATTATGAATGACGCTAGAGGCTACAGTTGTCCAGCTATATAATAATTGAATTCAACTTTCGCGGTAAATCGTCTGGTGGTACTGTCTACTGTCAAATAATAAATAATTTGTAATTTTTGTCGATTGTGTCTAATATTAGACTGGATGTACATGTTACGCTGCATCTGCAATCTACTACGCAATCTATAACATTTACTTTGCAGTTGCTACGGAAAGGGAAATAAAAACAATCCACTGTAAATACATATTGTGCACATTAGGGACATTCTAAGGATGCCTCTAATGGTTTAAAATGTCCATTCATAGATCATTGGTCATGGACATCCAATGTACCTAAACGTTTTAATATCCATTGATGATCATCCATTGTACGTATATTTTGTACACTTTGTACTGAATATGATTGATGAAGCACTGTGTACCAGTACTAGAAAAATTCCTTTATAATTAAATATCAACCACGTGATGATATGGGCCATCTTAAAAGAACAACATTTACTTTTGTTTCATATACAACTAGACCAGGCCAACGTTTTATATTTTGTCATTGGATTCTGACAAAGACTGGATAAAATCATCAGTTTTTAGTACACATCTTGGCGAAGTTAACTTTCCAAGCCAAGTTCATCAACAGAAACTCTCTCTGAATGTGTGGATTGCAATTCTTGGAGACCACTTAACTAACCCACAATTTCTCCCAGTTGGATTAAATGGAAATACGTACACTCACTTTCTCGAAGAAGTACTTCCAGTATCAGATGTACCTCTAGGTGGCAAAGCTCAACTTTGGTTCATGCATGACGGAGCTCCTGTCCATTTTAGTGTAGGGCATGAAGCTTTGTTTTGTCCTCCTCGAAAAACTTTAGTATAAAAGACATATATGCGAGATATTCAATAATTGAGAAACAGCATTATCGATTCATATTTTCCAGGAATTTTTAAGTGGATACGCAGATCAATTCTTCGACAAACGAGGTCTTGAGCAATGGTGGGAAGTACTTATTAAGTAGGAGTTAACCAAATGCTCAATTTACACAAATGCGGTCTATCTATCTGCTGTTTTTATAAAAATATGTTTGGTTACATCACTCTAGGCATCTGGATACTTACACTTTGTAATAAATGAAGCTATAATGTATTTTGCACTAAACACTATCTATGCAAGGTAGGCGTTTTTGCTTCTAGTATTTCAGCGACACACTAGATGTCACCACTTTTGCCTCACTGACAGTAGTTTAGATCTGTATATATGAGATCTGAAATTTTCATATAAAATTAGCACTTTATTCCACACTAACGATAAGACCTCTACATGCGACTTTTTCTTTTCATTTACTTTTGATTGGAGCAAAGCGCTTTTACCACATCCAACTTGTTTGCTCAGTGTACAATTATTACTATAGTATCTATTCGAACAATGTCACTGTGCCCCAGTTACAACTCATACACAGTTTCTTACGCGGTTATTTGTATTTCGAGCATATTTTCTATTGTGACCTTAACAAAATCCATTTTATAACAGTTCTAGCCCTTTTGTGCGGCCGGATATACGACGGCGTGCGAAAGAGGAAACAATTAATTCAGCAATTTGCCCAGACCATTAGTGGCGAGGCGGCATTGCAGCAAATTCCCTTTAATAAACATTAACCGGGTAATATTGGTTTTTGGATTATGTTTTCAAAGCACGGCATGATTTGCGAAACGTATCGACGTCACGGGCCTCTAGACTAATGGCGCGAAGCCCCGAGGACGGCATACTTGATATTCGCGAATAAGTTTAGACTCAGGGGCGTAACATCGGAAATTTTAGTTTTGTTGAGGAAAGTAACTATTTTGACAAGGAATGAAAAAAATGTAACAATGAAACCTAGTTTAAGAGACGTATGGTGAATTTTTTGGCTATTAGATTGTATAGCCCCAAACATTGAGTGGGGACATTCACAAACCATTCTCTACCGTTATTTTTTTATCCTTATTATGTAGGAAAAAAATGTCAAAGAAAATTTTAGGAAATCTCGTTGAGATCTCAATGATAAACATAACCAACAATTGAGTGTTGCATAAATATGAATATCTCGTTGATAAGCAAGTTAACACTGTAAAAAAATTTCACTCAAATTTCATTCAATTTTAATCGGTAATCTATCAATTTCTGTCCACACCCGATTAAGTGAAATTTTCACTCTAACAATAGAGTACCACTTGCATTAGAAATGATTGAGTTTTACTCAAATCCGAGTTATGCTAACTATCAATTGAGTCTTTTCTTGAGTATATAAAACCAATTTAGTGTCGACTTTTTCTCTGATATGATTTAAATTTAACTATTATTGAGCAACTTTTTACTCAGACTTTGTTTATATTCTCTTCAAATTTTGTTTTAAATATCATTGTATTAAAGTCATAAACTACTAAGCTGCCACAGTGGTTTCTACACAAATCTGTTTTACAGATGATATTTTAGATCTCGATTAAAGGAATTGGTGAACTGATCGGAAGAATAGATTGCCATAACCTATATTATATGTTACAGATACGTAAGTATATGTAACAATTTAACTATCCGTTTATTTAACCAAATATTAATCGAGACTCAACATTGAAATATAATTTCAATGTGTGTGTGTGTTGATTTTAATTTTTATTTTTGTATTGTACAAACTTTAATATGCCTGTACTCAATAAAGAATTTTAGTTGTGCTTTTGGTGTGTAAATTGTAATCCTTAGTTTTCTGTGAGTATGTGAATTTGTTTGTTTTTGTGTGTGTGTTTTCTTAATGTAGATTGTATTTTTAATTAAGCTCTATATTGTTCCATAAAAACCTCTACTATCTTTTAGTCTTACCTTGTACTTTCTTATCCCTGGCCAGCTGTTGGTAAACATTTGTTACATATCAGACAATATCAGAAAACCCTGATTCAGACTAAAGTAAAATGGCTGTTCATTTGACAGATTTTGTCAGAGCTCGTGGAAATAGTGAAATATTTAAGTTACAAGTGATTGGATTATGCTTATTTCTGTACAGGTAAGTCCAGTGGTTTGTTATTTATACTTTGCAAAGATTTGATGCGAGAGAAAGCATGATTTATTGGTGATAGCTAGCAATATTATACTGCACTGTGTTTTAGGTACCTGGTACGTTGTAAAATTTGAAGTAGCGGAAAATTTTCATGGTGTGACAAAATAACTTCCTCTGGACTCTGGCAAACTGGATTTAACTGGTGAGTGTTTAATTTTCTTTCTTGGACTGTTTTTTCTTGCTTTATATTTAATTTTTTGGGAGCTGCCTCTCCACGCTGTACATCTTGTGAAACCCAAACCGTAACCAATCAATATTTTTTTTGTTTTTCTCATCCTTCCTGAATATTCTGTCCTTAAGGTCCGTACACAGAATTTTTCAGTCTTTGGATGTCCTTTTCAATCACTTTTTCACAACACTTCTTATAACTAACGCATTTTTAACAAATGTCCTTTCATTTTTATATACAATTCTATAAATTAATTAATAAAATATGCTTTATTTTATGTTTTTTAGGTCATCTCCGGGTATTCTTACAAAGCCACCTTTAGCTTTAACATTTGTGAAATTTATTATAAAATTTGACTGAAAATTTTCATGTTATGGTTTAGGTTGGATTGAAATGTTTACTCGTATTCCAACGATATGTATACCAGATTAATCTATAGACTTTAAACTTTCATTCGATATAAGTCACTCTAGGTTTAGATTCGTTTTTCTCTATGTACTGAGTACTAACAAGTGTCAACGTCAAGCATTTTATGAAAATTTATTCTGTACTTGAGAATAGATTATTATTTTTATACTATGTAATATTATTGATCATCACTAGTTTTATATTCAGAATATTATACAAATTTGGTGTTGCTATAATAATAATTAAAATTTTTATACGACTTTAAGTTCGGTCAGGCAATATTTTCATATGAACTTCTACATGAACATTTCAAATTCGTTACAATATATTATTGTTTTTAATTATTGTAATCAAACTACTGCATTTAAACATAATTTTTACCAAAATAACCGGATTAACTTCTCCAGCACTACACGCCATACATCATGCCACGAGACTACCTGATGGGGACGATTGGAATAGACAAAGAAAACGTACGACAACCATAGAATGAGGTGGGGTCACATTTATTCCGATTTAGCTACAAGTGTACCAAATATGAGTTTATTTGCAGAAATTATTTAACGGGTACCTAAGAGTAAAATTATGGAAATGCGTAAAACTTTACCTTAAATCTTTCACTTAACTATTCAACCGTCTAATTTTTAATTTTGTATTTTTCGATGTAGTTTAAAATTCGGTTTACTTTTACCTATAGCACTATTTACGACTGCATTTATCATTTGTTGCGCCGCTGCCTTGATTGAACGAATTTAAAAAATAGACGCAGCACAATGATTAATTGTTTTTAAAACCCCGTAAAAAATTTCAGCGCAAATTCAACGGATGGTATCGAACTTCGCGGAACGCGCCGTATTCCTTCCAACAAAAACGTCGAGGCATTTGTTTCGTTGCGCCGAAAGAAATTACTGGATGGAAGCGTCCTGTTGGTTTTGTTGTTCGATTGGCGGCATGAAACATCGCCACCGGGAAATGAGTTTCCCATCAGCTGCATTTATCCAAAACGGATAGCGACGTCAACCCCGGCGTTTTCACGCAAACCAATTTGATTCCGTTATTATTATTGATTAATGGATTTCGCCGGCATAATACAAAGTACACGGCTGCTTAGGACCGAGAGCGAAAAACTGTAGAAACATCAATTTCTGACTGTCGGTTTCATAAATGAGCCGCGGCTTTTCCCAGTAAATATCGTTTACTTTACATTTCGTTCCTTTGAATCAATTTAATTGCCGCCATTTCCTTCGAATCCAGATTCAGATCAAATGAAGAAATTTTTTGGTACCGGATAAGTATTTCCGCGATTAAAATGGGAGACATGGACTTACATTGTAACTGCAAGTATGGTGTTCCAGAAATAAATGCCAAAATTTTAACCGTCTAATATGTAACACATGAAAAGCAGCAACTTTTGTCTAATATAATTTATTTCGAAACCCTCTTAGTACCTATACAGAGTGTAACTTTGAGAGGGAGTCATATTTATATAGAAGCAACCTTTGACCTTTAGAAACACGTATCAATAGTTTATTTTTTCAAATTACTTCGTAAAAACCTCATTTTTAAAACCTTTTTTAAATAACTTTCCTACCCCGACTCGGGACAAGCTAGTGTGATCTCACCAACGGCGCGTGTTAGTCGCAGCGCATGCACAATTGACAATTGGACTATGCGTTGTTGTCAAATCTTATAATTAATATAATAATATTCCATCTGATATCGTCTTCTTGCAGCAGAATTGTTTTTTCCGGGCAGAAAGTAGTCTCTAATCATAACAGCTATTTCTTGGCGCTTTTTCATGTCACTTAAAAACTTGAAAAAGAAAACACAAACACTGAAATAAATAACTTTCTAAACTCCAAATTATTATTTATTTTTAAATGAATAACAATTAAATACTTTTAAAATAATGATAGAATTTTACAATAACTTTAGTAATTATTTACAATATTAACATTAACAATGTGTACAACCAGTACACGAACCAATATTTATTCCTAAACCAGATAATTCAGGTTCATCTCGGGATATTGGGGTTTTGGGGGTTTGTTTGTAGAAAAAATATTGTTTGTATCTCGTGCGCGAACTACTTTGGTGGTCTCGAATAATTTTTTAATTCGGCTTCGCCTCGTTAAAAAATTCAATTCTCGATCACCAAACTAGCATTTCGCGCACTAGATACAAAAATAACTATTAAAAACAAATTTTGCCTTTTTCTGCTCAGCTTACAAATAATATAAGGAATAATTAAAAAAACAATTATTAATTAACTTTATCTATGCAATCCGGAGTACGTCTCTTTATATTATTTGTTGCCTATCATTCAGGGGTATCCTTACATCTAAACAAGAATGAAAATTAGTCAGAATTAAATAAAATGGCTGTTCATTTGACAGATTTTGTCAGAGCTCTTCGAAATATTGAATTACTTAAGTTATTATTGATTGGATTCTGCTTATTTTTGTACAGGTAAGTCCTGTGGTTTGTTATTTATACTTTGCAAAGATTTGATGCGAGAGAAAGCATGATTTACTTGGAATAGCTAGCGATATTTTAGTGCACTGTGTTTTAGGTACCTGGTACGTTGTGAAATTTGTAGTTTTCTTCGCTGGAAACTACGTAAAAGCCTTGCAGACTATTTATGGGGCCACTGGAAGCTGCCTTGGAACTGCTTTCTACTGCTGGCAGCGGAAAATTTTCATGGGCTGCCAAAATAACTTTATCTGGACTCTGGCAAACTAAAGATTTACTGGTAAGTATTTAATTTTCTTACTTGGACTCTTTCTTCTGGTTTTATTTTTAATTTTTCGTGAGCTGCGTCTCCACGCTGTACATTTTGCAAAATCCAAGCCGTAACCAATCAATAATTTCTTTGTTTTTCTCCACCTTCCTGATTATTCTGTCCCTAGCTTTGCTTAAGGTCCATGCACAGAAATTTTCAGTCTTTGGATGTCCTTTTCAAACACTTTTTCACACCGCTACTTATAACTAACACATGTTTAACAAATGACCTTTTACGTCATAGTTGAATATATCTAAAAAAAAAACTCAAATTTTAAATAAAATGTGATTATCATAATTTCGAAAAATAATAGACGTATAAACTTTCAGTTTTCTGAGATATAATAATTTAGGGAGGCCTAAATAAGAAATAAGGAAGAATGACAACTTGTATAGGTGAGATGGTATGCCTCTATTTTAAAACACTGTAATTTCCTCACATCCTATTAAATTTTGAGCATACAAATACTACATTTTTCGGATTATGCGATGTTGAATCAACGCATGCCGTCTCGGCCAAGTTTCCTCTGTGTTAGCGAAGTAAACACGTAGCTATAATATTAATCAGGAAATTAATACAATCGTACGTCTAGAATTCCCATGAAAGCCGGTAATAAATCAAGAAAAACTCCTGCACCCGATGATGTTTCCCGTGTAATTCTCTTACTTACATAACTGTGTCACTTTCAATAACGCGGTTCTTGATTGATTGTCTTGATGAACGCCCGCTCAAAATGTGGCCGATATCCATCAAGCCGAGGATCCGTGACCTATTAATTTAGATTTCATATCGGCCGAGTTCCTCTGAGCCCTAACTGCCGGCGCTCGTAATAATAACAGTTTCATTTATTCCCGCTTTGACACGAAATCTCCGAACATAAAGGGAACTTTCATGCTAGAAAATCCTAATGTGCAATAAGTTTTCTACGAATAACGGACGTGGATTATACTTGTTTATTTTCATCGCGTTTATCCAAGCAGTGATATTACGAGTAAAGTAATCGAAAATATTGACAATGTTTCCAAAGAAAAAGAATCGTGAAAAGGTTTAAGTTTAATATATACAGGGTTCACAATATTTCAGGAATAGCAGCAGATACCTTTGATATGTTTGGTTTATTTTAATGATCCTGAAAAGGCGTAACTTTTTTCTAACTTGAACCACCCTGTATATCTTACGGTTTCCCAGATGCCAATGGAGAGCCATGGAAAACGGATCACCCTGTACAGGGTGCTGGACAAGCTAGTGTAACTTCAAACTACGGCACGCTTTAGTCGCAGAGCATGCACAATTGCGAACTGGGTTGTGCATTGTTGTCAAATCTTATATTTATTGGAAAGGTTATTAGAAAGCAAACCACTTTATTCTCCATGAGGTTATAACCTAATCAGTCGGTTCTTAAGTGTGTCAATTGCTCTTAACACACTACGCGGCAGCTAATTTTACATTTTTCAAATAATGATGTCCTAACCGCTATCTCTCTCCCGCACACGCTCGCCGAACTCGCGCAAAAAGCCTTAACATTTTTTGTATTCTATCCAGCCAACGTTCTACATGCCTTCCATTTTTAACAATAATATTTTTAAATAAATAACAATCAGGTACTCTGCATTACTAAAATTATGCACAAAGAACAAAAAGGGGATTACTGTTTTAATTATTTAACGTAATATTTGTTTACTATCACTAGATTTTTTTTTTTTCGGAAATTTAAGGAGTTTAAGGGAGATTACGGAAATATAGGAAACCATAAATTAATACTTATAAATATTTGTCCATATTTTTTCACCATATATGTTTATTTTTCTGTATGTAAAAATGTTCAACTAAATAAAATCAATTTAGATATGCAACCAGTGTTGCTGTCTTTAATTCTTTAAGAGTCGCATATACAGTGGTGACCATATTTACTTAATTTATTAATTTTCTTGTGCCTCTATCGCTAACTGGTAATTGAACGTTACAAGGTTTGACACTTTACTTGAATGGGTGTTTAGGAGAGTTCTACCATCCCACAAAGAGCTAAATTCTTTTAAATAACATAAACTATTTAAAAAGTAACCTAACCTAAGTTCTGATTTGGTTTCTGGCAAACTTGTAGCAAGTATTCTATTGTGTCAGTTATGCATTGGAGAAGAGTTAAAGCAAGACATAGTGAACATGAAGAATGGGTAAAGTAACTAATGTGGTACACACCGACCGCTCGAAACATTTTACTTGTAAACTAGTTCCCAGTAGAAGATTATTAAAAGTACGATTGCAACCTTTGCAATAGCCCATTTTCTGTACAATCCTTTGATATTTATGATTGACGCATGTAATTCCCTTAAATCCATTAATGTACTTTACGTTAAAAAAAATAACATGTAGCACTTAAAGTTATAAAACTGATCTGTTACCATCTAGTCTCTTTCTGTATTTCACAAGTCACAACTGATTTATCTCTCGCTGTGTATTCACTGAACAGGATCTAAAAATATATCCGTATTTATTTCTCATAGAAGCAACTCGTCTGCCTTTTGGTTCTGTCAAGAAATTTTCGGAAGAGGCTTATGTATAAGCCATTCCCTGTCGGCTTACATCAACCCATATGTATTTTTTATGAGTTTCGATCCTCGATTAAGGGGCGTTAAAATTTAACGCCGCTTAATACCGCACGTCAATCATTTTTGCGTTTCGTTGACTAGAAGGGAGATAAAAATTTGATGTTTACGCCATTGTTAAGGAATAGCCAAGGGAAATTATATCGATGGCAGCTGAATGTTTCGGATGGTCCCAAATTGTGAGAACATGACCTTAGTGTTGAACTGTTACTTTCTTGTACAAGATATACAGGATGTGAAACGGTTACAATAGGGGGTGGTACGTAATAAGTAACATTTTGATTATATTTTATACGAATCGATTAAACAGTTGCAAAAAAATACGTTAAGCAAAATCAAAAAAATATTTTCAAATCGAATGAAGTCAAACAATGTTCTTCGATACTAGAGACCTAGATATGCAAAATATATCTAACAGCTGATTTAAAAGATAAACAAATTACCCCTCCACTCTCGGTAAATTCGACGCTCTACTTTGCATCACATTTTGTGACCGGAAATGCGCCGGCAGACCACAGAATGTTGAACAGAAACAGCTGATTTCCCCAGTCGTCTGGAATTTCGCAATTCGAAAACAATTATTATCCTTATACATTTGTGTTTATTAACAAATAAATAATACTTGTGAACATTTAAAATATAAAAAAATACCTGGTTCATTCATGTGTCTAGGTAAAAAGATCTAGTGACCGAATAATGCGGTAGCTCAAGATTCACTCTCGATAAACCTTTATGGGTTAGCGGTCAGGAGCGGACAGAAAAGGGGTTTAAATAATGAAAATATTTTTTTTCAGCGTAAATATGCATTTTAAAATTTTTTTAATCGCGTTTTCGTATTCTATTAATTTTTCTCTATCTTCCCTTAAAATTAATGACATTATGTCTGAATCACAGGGTGAGTCAACGCTGTGCCAAAATTGATTTATCGCTAGAATATAATTGAGACAAAATATTTCAATATAGGTTCGGGTGAAGGGGTAAGAAATGCACATTTTAAAAATAATTTGACTTATACAGGGTGATTTGTTTTTGGAGGGCTGACCAAAGTTGTATTTTTTTTAATGGAACACCATATATGTAAGTAGTATTTATATTTTACATGGAATTATGCAACTTTTTTGTAATAGGTACTATGTGCCAAAAATCATCCGTTTCCCAGATATTAATATTTTACTCGTAATATAAAAACTTACATTTTCGGCATTACACTTGATCATTGCTGATATACCCCTTTTTGAGATACAATCTAAGCAATCGTCGCACATATTGTACTAAGTTCACCGTAAAGTCATAAATGTACAGGGTGTTCCCAAAATCGTATCAAATGTTACCTTTTTCATAATAACAAATTTTGTTTTTCAAATGGAACACCCTGTTTTTTAACGGGACGTGAAAGCCTTTCATAGTAGTTGTTATATATCAGTTCCTCATATTTTACGATATACAGGGTGTTCCACCTAAGAGGGATTCTTCTGTAACTCTGCAACTGTAGAATTTATAAAAAATGGTTTTCATAAAAGTTGCCTGGAATAATGTAGGCCATGTAAAGAAAATATTTTTAGCTTTACAGGGTGTTACATTTCGTTCGTGTTACGTTACTCAGACTCGCAAATACTACATTTAATAATCTTACGAGTTGAAAAACTTTCTTTTTCAAATAGAATGACCCATATTAATTGTCATGGGTGAATGCAAAATTGAATGCCCTCTCTATTGATATAAGGTTGTCCGTTTGCTACTACTTTGCAACAAAATTGTAAAATTGACACAAAAATACTTTTCCAAATTAATTAAAATGGAATATACTGGCCTGTTTTCTATTGTTTCTAATAAGAAGTAAATAATCCAGAATATTTTATTTCCATTTTATCATCATAAATACACCATCTACTTACGGAACTTTTGAAATTACCACCGTTGATTAAATAGTTTTAAACGGGAAACGAAACTTTCTAAATAGCAGCAAGACGAACTTCCGTTTGTGAGGGGGGAACATTTGCGAAGGACGCAATTAAATAAATTGTATTTATTTTGTAAATGCTATCCTTAGAAAACTTTGCACTCAAATCGCCATTGAGCAATATAATTTATTCTTACAGCTCGAGTGGAATTTAATCGAAGATTTATCTTAATTTAACCAGATCCTGCGTTTCATTAAAGGATCTTGAAGAGGTATTTCGAAAATAAAACGTAGGCGGGAACATTAGCGGTATATGAAAAGGGAGGAAATTGGAAAACTTAAGTAGGAGGATTTCGAAAGTAAAGCGTTAAATGGAAATTTATCGCGTTAACATTACATAAAAGGAAAAAAAATATATTATTCGATCTCTCAAAAGAATAAAATACGACACAAGCAATAAATATATGTTTCGCTAAAGACGGCTCATTAGAAGAGAATTAACTTTTTTCTATACTTCATATTTCTAGCAGTGAGAATTACCATGCTCTAAAAGGTTTTAAAATTATTATCGTGCATAGTACTGTGTAACAAAATATTTATAGAAAAACTAAGAAAGAAAATAGTTCAATGCTTTATTTCAGAAGTAACAATTTAGTTTTCCGTAACTTCACATATTTATCGCAGGATTCATTCAATAATCTGTTGTTATGTTTATTATTCAGTTTACTAGTTTTTCTATTTTTGACGTTCTTTTCTATTGTATTTTATAAATGAATTTTATAATTTTCAATCTACTCTGAAAAATGTAAACTTTCTTTTCAGAGAAATAGATATATTTTTTAATTTTTAATAAAAATGTTTTTTAATTCTTAATTTTTATGATTTATTTAAAATAATGAAAAATTGCTTTCGAAACGACAAAGATAAAAAATCACGTTCGCTTTGTGAAATTGTTATTTGTTGAACTTTTTTATTAAAAATTAAAAAATATATCTATTTCTCTTAAAAGATAGTTTACATTTTTTAGAGTAGATTGAAAAAAAAGGTTCATTCAATTTTCTGCTTGTTATGATTTTTAAATTCATGAAATCATCCCTTAACTTCTAGTCTTCCTAGCTCTATTAATTTTAATAGTACAAGAAAAAGTCAATGGACCATTTTTATGTAGAATTTTATGGTCTATAACTTTTATGAGAAACTTTTTTTCTAGCTTTTACCCCTTCTGAGCTATATTGAAAAACCTTATCTACAATACGGTAGCTAAAGTCATATTTCACCAATTTATTAAATCTAAAACAAAGGTCGAACGCGGATAAATTAGTTTTCGAAATTTGGGCATTATTATTGCAAAATGCGATGAATGTTCCTTGATGAAAATGGAAAAAACAGTCAATTCAATGACCAATATGTGTGCCAAAGATCGATTCGATTGACCGTGAAATTGTTGATTCAGATATATGTTAATTAATTTCGTTCGTTTTTTCTGCAACTAATTGTTTAACTACTAAACGTTAATTTTAGAAGTTATTATTGTAGGTTCTAATTAATCCAAAGAAACAAATCGAAAAAGAATTTTATAAAGTTGAAACTAAGTTGCTCTTTACACTTAACAATGTAGGATGTGCAAAACAGTGTTATAAATAAATTGTCCCAGGGTCAGGCAAACGTCGCTCGGGAATTCGCTCTTTTTACATTAAATAGAGCTTATTTTTAAGGAAATTAAAAAAATAAATCACCTACCCTTCTTTGTTCCGAAGATACTTCTATAACATTAATTAATTAATTATTCTGTGATCGAATCGAATTGACGTTTGGCACCACAGAGCACCTAGAATCTACGTTTCCTATCCCAAATCATGGGAACCGGTGGTGTAGGCATTCTGCGGGGAAGTGGAGTGTGCGAGATAATCTCACCGCTCATACTTTGAACAGATCCGGATCAATATTTTTACACTTTTGACAAATATTCATTTTTCAAGTTTGGAATTCAGAAAATAATATTTTAATGTCTTGCTTATATTAAATAAACCTACAAAATAATTTAAATATATTTATTCTCCTTTAAGTAATGTTAGTTTACTTAATATTTGTCTTTTAGTAGATTTCACTGAATTAAATATTTTAACTTCATGATTTATTCTCACATCGATATACTTTTCACATACAGCCCTCACAAGTTCTTATATATATACCCAAAATCGTATCA
>NW_019416391.1:440945-455965 GCF_000390285.2 Anoplophora glabripennis | reverse complement strand
TATATATATATATTTAAATTTCAGCACTATTGTGATCAGATCTGCTACTACAATCGTCAACGATACACTTCCCCATGATTGCACAAATAAAAACAATATACTTAATAAAATAGCCACAATGTTAATACAGTGAATGTCTAACAGCGACTGATACTGCGAGGCTGGCTGAGCTGAAGTTAGGGCTGACGGTTGACTTCGCCGGCTTGCCTCTACAGTTCGGTCTATGGTGTCTGTGTTTGGTACGCATGTTGGTCATTGGATTGGGTCTTTTCTATAAACTTCATCAGCCTCCAATGTTGTTTGCAATAATAATGCACAATTTTCGAAAACTGATATTTCCGCATTCGACGTTTATTTTACAGTTAACAAATTGATGAAATATGACTTTAAGTACCTTGAATTGCAGGTAATTTAATTGGCTACAACATAAAATAACTAATTTTCCGATAGGTCGTCTAGATTTTCATGGGCAGTAAAGTTTATTGACACATAATTTGGCTTTGGCACTTCTTTGCAATTTGCCAACTTAGCGTCACTTCTTTCCTGTTATTTTTTTTGATATTATCATTCTACATACTCTTCATCTTCATAAAATGCAATAAAATGTCTACTAATAATTTTTGTATGTTTTCAGGATTCGACTGGACTAAGTAACCAAAGAGTGCCGACAAAATAATAAACTTCTCCAACTCATTCAAGCATTATCGTGGCAGAAAAGTCGCACTGAGGTGACTGACGTGAACTGAAACTTTTTAATTTAACCCCTTAACCTTCTCTAAGTCATCAAGGGACAGGTCGTACGTCTGGGGGCCTGATTACTAGGTCAAAGGGCGGGAAATAAACATCGTCCTTTCAAATGCCGCGTCCTACAGGAACCAGCGCCAGCCGGTTATTAGCTTTTGACATTTAGCCTTACAACGGTGTTTCTCGCCTTCCGCTAAGGGCGACATTTGCTTCTCGACCGGAAAATTTCCAGACTGCCTGAATTTAAAACTATTGTCGACTTTCTGGCGACGAAACGATGGAGATATGTTAAAATGTTTTGTTGGCTGGGATAGTTCTTGGAATGAAAAAAAGCGTTTTATATACTTTACTTCGCTAAGAATAGTAGTTCTGAAAACGTTGTCTAAAAAAAAGTTTAAGATTTAAGAACATATTACTTTGTGCATTTTCATTTCTTTAGAGGTGAATTTTGGAAGAATGGACAAAGAAATATTTGAATGTTTTCACATCAATGAACATTAGTGACATAGCGCCGATTGACGTTTCCTCCCTGTTGGGGGTTGACACCCCTTCTCGGGGGTGGAAATTTATTTCAAAAATAATGCTGGAAATCGATAGAGAATTAAATTTTGAGCAGAAAATATTCGAAGCATTTTTTCGAGAAATCAATAGTTTTTTAGTTATTCATGATTGAAAACTTGGAATTTTGAGTGAAAAAAAAAACACTTTTTCAAAGTATTTTTCGCGAATAACTCAAAAACTACGCATTTTATTTAAAAAAGTGTAATGAACAAAAATGTAGCTTATAAATAAACAAAAGAAATCGTTTTTTAAAAAGTGTTGTACATCCTATACAAAGCGAAATATGGTTAGTGAAGGGGGACTTATTTTGGGGGGAATACTCGAATCGATGTATTCAACGTCAAATAACGGAAAAAGGATTAATTTTACGTGTATAACACTCCTGGAGTGTTTTATAGTACTCAAAAAAAAAAGAAAAAGTCTTAGAAAAAGTCTTAGAAAAAGTCCAACAAAAGTTTATCTATAACTTAAACTATCGATTTAATAGGCACTTGCTACCACTAAGCTATGATTCGAATCTGCAGCACTATAGACTGTTAAAATTATCATCCAGAAGACATATCGCTTATGTTCTTTTTTTATATAAATTATTTACCGGGAAAATTCACTGCAGCTACATTTTGAGTTCACTATCATTTAATGTTAAACAATATATTTCGCGCTCCTCAAATTTATTTTATCACTCTGCGTATGCCTCCAATGCTGCAAATAACTCCCCTTTTAGTATGTTGCAAAAAATTTATAATTTGTTTTTTAATCATATCGACATTTTCAGCCTCTCCTTCAACTCGGTTAGACGCCAAGCTTGCTTGGTTTTTACTTGAATGGTTTTTATCTTCTCTTTTTTCTTGTTGTGCTTTGTTTTTTGTTTCTTTTGCCCTTAATCATATCATTATGTCAAAACTAGGTAATTACTTATTCTTATTAATATTGATTGCTTATTTATTGTATTACTATGTATATTGTATTATTGTAACTTGTTATTCTTATTTGATTTTAGTTTTGTACACACACTGTTATTATTATATTTTATCTATAGTGCACCCTGTAACTTGTATTGTTTATCAATATGTTGGGTTGCCAAATCTGTAAATAAATAAATAAATAAATAAAAAGACCTTCAAAATGAGCACTTAATTAGTTAATTAGAGCAAAATTGAAGCAGTAATCGTCAAAAACAGATGGGTTGTTCATATTTTTTAATGAAAAATGAGCAGTAAACGCTGTACCATTTCCATCAGAATTAAAATTAATCGTAGACCCTTTGCATTAGTTTTGTTTTAGTGTTTTTCATACGATCCTGAAGTTAGACTGGTTTAGAATGCGTATTTTTTTAATAATGTACGGTAAAAGTTGAAAACGTATTTTTCAATATTAAAAAAAAAAATGCCTTATTTATAAAGTAACTTTGAAACTATGAAAGATACGTAAAAAATGATAGTCAATAAAAATGTAGCTTTTTTTTTCAACAAATATTTTGCTTTTTTTATTCTTATAGCATAAAAAATAAAGGAGATATCGCCGCTTGAAGTATCCATTTTAGTGAAAAAACGACCTGTCTCGAGCCCTTCGATCCTTTTCGTTTAAAAAATGAAAGTCTTAAAATGTTTTATATGTAAACGATCTTACAGCTCTTGAAATTATCTTTAAAATACTTTTTTGTAGGATAGATAGCTTCAAAATCAACCGAGTTATGGTAAAAAAACCAATGACATTTTTTCGGAGCAAAATAGGCTTTCTCATTTTTATATATTATATATTATATTATACAAATAAAATAAGTAAAAAAAATTAGTGTGATTATTTATATGCAGCGTAGCAATTTTTTTTATGATTGATTATATTTAAAAATCGATTATAATAAAAATATTTTACATTAATATTGGTAAAGGGGTAGTTTATAAGAGTTGAAAAAGGCAAAAGTAAAATATTTTTTATTTTAATTTATTGCACAATTATAGCATTCCAAGATTTAAAACGTAATTTTTATAATTTTTTAGCACAGGGGTGATTTATAAGTGTTGAAAAGTGATTTGAGATACAAATTCTTTCATAAGCAATGTGGGAATTTTTCTTTTAAATAATTGCACCGTTAAAACATTCCAAGCTTTTAAAAAGAAATTTTTTATCATTTTTGTCAGTACAGGGGTGGTTTTTAGGGGTTGAAAGGGAAAAATTCTTTTATTAGCTATAAGGTAACTTTTATTTTAAATAATTGCACGATTTAATTATTCCAAATCCAATCCAAAGTAATTTGTTATCATTATTTTTTGCACAGGGGTAGTTTTTAAGGGTTAAATAAAGAGTCGAAAAGATCAAATATATCATAAAACACGTTCGAGAACATGGAACATTATTTAATATTTGTGCTTGAACAAGATTTTTATCAATAAAATGCTAAAAACTTACCCCTAAAAAGCAAAAAGCGTCAATCAGGCTTATGTCACTTTTGAACTTGAGCCTAAGATGAGCCTTATTCTAAATTTTCATGCAAATACATGCAGTTTCAAAGAATTCGGAGGTTACAGCTGATTTTCAACTTCAATGACTGTACTATATGGAAAGTCTCTTGTTTTCCAGAGCAACGCTGAAATAATTTCGATGATTTGGAGTTTTAAAATAACAATAATATATTTTTTATATCGACCATAAATCAGATATAGCTTTCATATTCTTTAATATTTTTAATTGTTTTCTGTAAAATCCATACAAACCTTTGAATATTCCATAGGACCGTACAATAAAGAATTTTATATTACGTTTAGAATAAAACAATGGACGAAAGCCATTGTTCCAAACGTACATTTTTTTGTCTAATTATCCCTTTCAAAAGTACAGAATTATTTAAACACGACTAAATATCTGCCCCAGCAAAAACCCTTCTCGGATCGCTAAAAAAGGGGTAGAAGCAGTATAAGCTGTAGCTATTTGATACAATTAAAGTATAAATAGGGGTTTTATACCGCCCCGCCATTAAAGGAGATAAAAGTTCATTTTCAGCCGTAGACCAAACAAATTTTACTAAGCCATCAACGGGGTTATCTTGATGATTCGTCGGGCTTTGTTCCAAAGGGGTATCTTGCCAAGAAGATAAATATTTCAAAATAATCGCTATTTCTACTTCATTACGAGCATGAAGCAGATAAACAGCGGGCCATATTTGTACAGGGTTTTACTCAAATATTAGTGCAATCCGTCAAAATAGAGTTCGTATGGATGGGAAAAGTAGCTTCTCTTGAAATACAAATAATTAGAAGTCGATATAATAACTGAGCTGGCCTGTGGAATAATTGTGTAAGTTTCTGCCATCGTAATGGTGAGTACATACATGGTGGTTTATTATTGTAATAAAGTACAAAAAAATATTGAATCAAATATTTTTTTTTAATTAAACACCTAATATTCTTTTTATCTATATTCAAATTGGCCGTAAAATTGTGCGCATGGCAAAATTTTCATATAAATGGTGAAATATCTTCAAAATTAGCGAAAATGTCCATAGAAATAGGTAACGTAACAAAAATTAAAAGAAAAAAGATATAAAACGAATATATGTGAAATATCGAAGTAAATGTCTTTTGAAATTCGTAAAATCCACCATTTAAAAAAAATTTTGAATATTCTTGCCACAAATAATTTAGTCGAACCAGCAACCGAATGTATAGTCTTTCCGATTTCAACTGAAGAACCAAGAGGTTGGCAGTATGTACCAGGTTCGGTCACTGACGCAGCAACTTGACATTGAAATATTTGAAAAACTTGTTCCCATATTTTTTTAGCCATACCCATAAACAGGTCTGGTCGTACTAAACGTGTAAGTGGTAGAAATGTATATGCCCAGTTGAAAAATGGGCGCGCGGGCAAACGGCGTATAACACAGCTGCACTGGGCGACTGGGCAATAAATCTCAGTTGTTGACAAGTGGTTGACAAATTGCCTAGCAGTGCAGTGCAGCAATGCGGAATTTGGTGTGATTCAGGTGCTTTTAATTTATTATGGGCATAAAAATTCATATTACAATTGCGAAAGGGAGAAATAAGAGAAATATTTTGTTTACTAATATTATTACGACATGGCATTTTGGAGACCTTTTGAAACGAAACAAAACGAAATTTACCATCAATATAATAAAATTGTTTGACGACATAAATAATTAAAATATGATGTTGGCGAAATGAACATATAATAGAAGTTTTCTACACATTATATATAAATTATTATAATTTTTTATACATGTTCAACTGACTTCGGAAAAACTATAACATTGTTTATTGGTGATTCCAGTATTTTCGACGTCCCCTGGTGTCGAATACTAGAGTTATGTCGAACCGAGTAACGTTTTACGTTTAAGTCTTTCTATTTTTTTTGTTAATTGGGATCCAATAAAATATTGTGTTTTGTGATTTTTCTGATTGTGTTTTTATTTGTCCACAAATAGGTACCTACACCAAAGGAGAACATTTTACATCTCACAGCAAATTGTTATACTGCATAGTCCACTGTTAATAGCAATAGAGCGATATAATTTAATTTCCTTTCAAAAAAGAAAAATGTGAATAATTTCTAGTTTGTATACAAAATAAATGCAACGTAAACACGGCATATAGTAATATTCAAATTTTTAGAGTAAAACTTATTTTCCCGATAAAAATCACAAAATTCAATCAATGAAACTCAACGAACTCAACGAAACTCTTTAAAATGAATAAATTCAGGTTTGCTATTGTCAAATAGGTTTTTTTTAATAATAGATTTTATTTGATTTTAATAATTTATAGTTCCTAATTTTTGTAACAAAAATCGATCCACCGCGGTAGTGTTTGTTTTTTGCATTAGAATTGTCTGCTTTCTCCTCTCAAAATTTGAATATAATACAGAGCAACTATATGTAGGTTATAAAACAATTTATACATACTCGTTAAATTGTATGTTGCGAGCGTGTCTAGATTAAGTTAGCGACCAAAATACTTTTAACCAATTTATTTTAATATGCTTTTTGTTACAATAGTATGCAATTAATTAAAATCTTGCATATTAACACAAATAAAATATAAACTAACTACAATGTAATAAAATCACAGGATATATAATAAAAATAATAGTCTTTATTTGAACAATCTCCAGATACATTTGAATTTAAAAGGGCAACCTTGCATTTTGTCACACTAATTCTGACAGAATTTGCATCTGTCTAGTGTCATAGCAGTAGACAGTAATCGTAAATAAATCAAACAACAATGTTTACATCTTGATCTGAATCTTAATCTAAATAATTTTACGGATACTCTGCATGGAGAATGTAATGTGTTGTTCATTTTGCATAGTGCTCCGAAAATATGTTCAACCTGCGCGCGCGTACTTGGAACGTATTGTTGCTACATTTCTATGTTTGCCTAGCATGCACAAAAACGTAGACTACTGATGCTACATAATCCGCCTTTCCAAAACACCGCCCTCTCTCATTTTCCAAGTGTGTCCGTGCGTGTCATAAGTGTACAAGTGGGAAAGACGTGTTATTATTTTTACATTTCAGTTAATCCAAGTGTTGTTAAAAATGGATTACTGTGCAGGTGTGAGTGGTTAATCTGATAATCTAGGTAGTAGACGACAGAATTTGACAAATCATGTATATACAGGGTGGTCCCGAGGTAATGGGCCAAAATTCATGAGTAGAATTTCCAGGCAAAAATATTGCGGTATAGCCGAACTTACCTTAGTCCAAAAGTTGATAGTTAAAGAGATACAGGGTGTTAAATGGAAAATATTATTTCAGTTTTTTTTCATTTATTCCTTAACAAATGCAAATATCCTCACAAATTTTTGGGGTTTGGAGTTCTTTGGGTAGAGGAATTGGAATTTGTTCACATTTTGGTTAAAGTTCATAGAGGGCGCTAGCTGCAATAGATTGAATGTGTTAAAAACGACATAATTTTTTTGTACTTTAAGGTATCTCATCTTTGGTATCAAAATCTTATTTTCCAACTTTTTTTACACAAAAAAGGTATACTTTATGAACGTAGCTATCTCCCACCGTTTTCGTGATATTTGGCATTGAAGCTGAACAAAAAAGTTATGTCGTTTCCAACACATTCAATCTACGGCAGCTGGCGCCCTCTATGAACTATAAGCAAAATGTGAACAATTCCTCTACCCAAAGAACCCCAAACCCCAAAATTTTGTGTAGATATTTACATTTATTAAGAAATAAATGGAAATAAACTAAAATAATATTTTACATTTAACACCCTGTATCTCTTTAACTATCAACTTTTGGACTAAGGTAAGTTCGGCTAAATCGCAATATTTTTGCTTGGGGAATCTACCCANACTGTGCATGTGTGAGTGGTTAACCTGATAATCTAGGTAGTCGTAGACGACAGAATTTGACAAATCATGTATATACAGGGTGGTCCCGAGGTAATGGACCAAAATTCATGAGTAGAATCCCCAAGCAAATATATTGCGATATAGCCGAACTTATCTTAGTCCAAAAGTTGATAGTTAAAGAGATACGGGGTGTTAAATGTAAAATATTATTTCAGTTTTTTTTCACTCGTTCCTTAACAAATGCAAATATCCTCGCAAATTTTTGGGGTTTGGAGTTCTTGCGTAGAGGATTTGAAATCTGTTCACATTTTTGTTAAAGTTCATAGAGGGAGCTAGCTGCAATAGATTGAATGTGTTAAAAACGACATAACTTTTTTGTACTTTAAGGTATCTCATCTTTGGTATCAAAATCTTATTTTACAACTTTTTTTACACAAAAAAGGTATACTTTATGAAAGTAGCTATCTCGCACCGTTTTCGAGATATTTGGCTTTGAAGCTTCCATTGCTTTTGCATTAAATTACAATTATGTACCTACAGGTATTATTTATTTAGCGGCAAAGTTTCTTAAGTAGGATTTGGAGGAAAATCATCATCATCAATCATGTTTATGGAGAAACTATAAACACCTGAGAAGAACTTTAGCAGCAGATTTTAAATGCTGTAAAATCATTTCGCGTTAAGGATTTATATTTTAAAATATAACAATTTTTTAATAAACGCGTTGATAAATGTATATAACTTAGAGGTGGACATTTTGAGCAATTATTGTCAAAAAAGCATATTTTTTACCAATGTTTAGTATTTCATTATAATTTTGATTCTAAGTAAACCCTTGTTTTTGACATTTCTAAGTTATTTTAATTATTTCAACTATTAGCATTGACAGTTTCAAAGTCAAATATATCGGAAACGGTGCGGGACAGCTACTTTCATAAAGTCTACCTTTTTTGTGTAAAAAAAAGTTGGAAAATTAGAATTGGATACCAAATATGAGATACCTTAAAGTACAAAAAAGTTATGTCGTTTCCAACACATTTAATCTACGGCAGCTGGCGCCCTCTATGAACTATAACTAAAATGTGAACAATTCCTCTACCCAAAGAACCCCAAACCCCAAAATTTTATGTAGATATTTGCATTTATTAAGAAATAAATGGAATTAAACTAAAATAACACTCACACATTTAACACCCTGTATCTCTTTAACTATCAACTTTTGGCCTAAGGTAAGTTCGGCTAAATCGCAATATTTTTGCTTGGGGAATCTACCCATGAATTTTGGCCCATTACCTCGGGACCACCCTGTATAAGAAAATTCGTGCACGACACGCGAATATATCGGTAAGTGATGCCGTAAAAATAGTAGTTATTTAACAAAAAATGCCACGAAGTGTAATTTGTGGATTTTATTTTAAAAATGAATTTACAACGTTAAAGAAAATTCAAGCTGCAATTGCAGAAGACCAAGATTGCCTCGAAAAGCGACTAACAGGATATTACCGTGAAAAAAACGGATAGGGGTGTTTGCAAAATAGTTTGCATCTACTTTGCGTTACATCGAACGTGCAATAATTGTCATGGACAATACACCTTACCACAGTTGACGAATAGAAACATTGCCAACATCTACGTGGAATGGTTGAATCGCATACATATTGAAGAAACGATGTTAAATTCTCCATTATTTTGACACTGGTGTATAATTCAAGCAAACTTAATTCATGTTATTTATAGCCTGTATTTCGAGGCGAAATTCCGTAGTATATAAATTTTTTCCATGGTCTTGTCTCCGATTTGACAGGCACAAAATTCCGCCCTTGTTAAAAACGGCTTACTCGCCCCGGAATAATAATTAAACCGAAAAATAATTAAAGGCAAAGCGACATGAAGGCACAATTTATGAATTAGGTTTTAATTTGTAACTCATAATGGGGAGCATTCCGGCGCTCCCCGGGGAGCAATTAAATGTTTATTGCAAGTTGCCGTAAGAGCAGGTGTTCTGCGGCCTCAGAATTAACCGGGCCGATTTGGGCAGCACGGCTTCATCGCCAATTAATATTTAATTAAGCTTTTGCCGCGTTTTTGCGCTACACAACGCATTGTCGTACTTTATCCCGCAATTGTATGGTATCGAGCAAGTTTATGGCTGATTACGTAAGTGGCCTTTTGCGCGAGTTAGCCACCACAACCACTCAGAACGTTTAAATTTTTTTTTCTGTCATGAATACTGTACTAAAGAATCAAGCACACAGTTAATAGACTCTTTTAGCGTGACGTCACATATTTAGGCAACCCGCAACAAATTGTCATAGTTGAAATTGTACAGACCGAATCTGTTCCTTGTGCACTATTTACATAGATACTATAAAAATGAATAACTTCAAATGAATTTATTTTTACAAGGATTTGGAAGTATTTAAGAACATCCAACACGTGTTTCGTAAAATAGATACGTGTTATTCCTAATGCTCCTGCTCGGAAAGAATAGCCTCATATGCGGGTGAGATCTTGATATTATGCAGCTGTCATATGTTCTCTTGTTTTGTTTAATTTTGGCATTTTCTAGTTCTACTATAGTATATTAAACAACAAGGTTTGAAAACGACTCTTTGCACAAGAGCGAGCCATATTGGTGGACCGAGCCGAAGGCGAGGTCCACAAGTCGAGCGAGTGTGCAAAGAGGTTTTCAAACAAGTTTTTTACGATACTTTTTATACGACTGCAAACAAAGACCACAAAAATCAAATTTTAATTTAAATCGTTTTTATTACTAAAATTGCCAACGCATTAACAAAATAAATTAAATACAATTTTTAATTTAACTCGTTTTTACTAAGAAAATTGCACCTTGTGACACTGAAGATTTTATCTTTTTCGAAACTTCCATTTTATTTCTCAAACAGTCATCAACGTAGCCTTCGGCAACTGTACTGGATTACCACCCTCCATGGCGTTTGAGGGCAAGCAGATTTGAGCCAGAATTGACTAAAATTGTGGCCGATGAACGCCGAAAACAATGTCCCGTGTAACTTTCTGGATTCTCTAGTATCAAAAACTTGGCGATTTCCCTAGCCATGTTTCCAATTTTGTTGATGCCAACGTTTTGGCTTGAACATTTTCCGTTTTGATAGTTTAAAAAAAAACTGCCTGTCTTCAGATTAGGAGGACGAAGAGCACAGTACTTTTTTAAGATAGTGTAAAGGTTTCCTGTAATTGTAAAACACCTTGGTACCTTTGTTTTTGTATTCTTCAGTTTAATCAGCATAGCACTGCCGAAATCTTTGGTGTCTTCTATTTTGAAATAACATAATTCCTCCCTTTGACATGCCCCAGATAGTCCAACTGCCACCACCGCCTTCATAAGTAAATATTTGTCGTCTGATGCTTTCGTCAAAAACCGGCAAAAATCATCTTCTGTGAGGATTTGGGATTTCTTTGGGACGTAGTTTTCGGATTTTCGTTTGATTAGCGCTTGCAACTTTTTATAGTTTCCAAGATCTATGTTGTGATTGGCACTTAACGTTGACTTGAGCATTGAAAAAATCGTCCACAACGTCGAAGATTTATATTTCTTAGATAGTTCTTCAAAATACACCATTACTGCGTTTTCTGAGAAAGTTTGGACATTTTTGGTTAGTCGCCTGTCCATAAATCGGCTTGATGCAAAACTAGCACGACGCCACACAATTATTTACATATTCCAATAACATAACCTCATTACTGATCTGAGGCTGAAATCTGTTGGGTTGGTACTTCCGAACTTCACGAAGAAATTGACGAAAATTAGAACATGCTCTAATTCGTCAAAAACTTGATGAATAAATTGATGAAGTTATTGACAGCTGATTTGGTGCATTACACTTGTCCAATTTCTTGGTGAAGCGACTTCATCAATTAATTGATCAATAAATTGTCAATGTAAAACAGCTTTTACATTGATATAGTTTCAATTTATTAATTACTATAAAAGTCAATATTGTTCTATAAATTTAAATATATAAATTCTATAATTCTATTAATTTGTCACTTGGGGTTTGAAACTTCTTAAATATTTCTAATATTGCCAGAATATCGCGATATTTAAGGTCATAACAAAGAAGTAATTTTTTGGCACTTATGTCCAAAATACATAAGGTGGAAAATCAATCTAGTAAAAATATTGAGAAATTCTTTATGACAATGTGCACTATGGGTTTGCCTATTATTTGGCGTATGTAACGTCACTACTGAAAAGGTCTATTGAAATCCGTCAAATTGTCTGAAAATGAAATATGTTATAGTTTGAGATATCCTGATCAAAAGTTGTTATGGGCCAAAAATGAATACTTATCAAGATAAGCGACATAAAAAGTGAGTGATTCGCTCTTTTTCATAGTCTTTTTTACGGAAAGCCGTATGGCTCTTCTCCCTATTTCTTTCTCTCTGGGAGAAAGGCGAGTTCGCAGATCATAAAGTCCTTTATTTGAAGAAAAACAAGTTTTCACAATTGACGCAACTTAGCATAATTATTATTAGCTTACCATTAACGATTAACATTAGATAATCTACCGTTTTTTTACCTTATGTCCGTCTTTTTTTTACGCTCGTTTTTTTACTTTCTACAGGTTCTTTAGTTTGCGCTCTATTTTAATTTTACGTTCGTATTTTTTTTGCTTACTTTTTTATTTTAAACCATCTTTTTTTAATTTCGACGGTATTTCTTACTTTCAATAAGTTTGTTTTTAAAGCACGCCAATATTATCTGCATTTTCTGTTTCCACAAGCTCTTTCACTTTCAGCTCGCTTTTCTACTTTGCACCCGTTCTTTTAGTTTCGTCCTCTTTTTTTTACTATTCGTCCCTATTTTTTTGCCCTCTTACTATACAGTGCTTTCGAAAAGTAATGAATAAATTCATTATTTTTTAAATTGAGAAGTTTTCGAAAAAATCCCCTGGCACGTCGATTTTGTTTTTAATAAAGGCACTTTTTGACATACGACCAATATTTGTGACGTCATCGTTCGAGATATGACGTCATCGACAATTTTTTTAAATAGCAACCCCCAATTTTGACCATGCCATTTGAAAGAGCGTGTCATTCTACATACACAGATCATGAAAAATTATGGTTTACATAACAAAAATTTCAAGAAAATAATGTTTGAAGATTTTAAAATTTAATTTTCACAATACTGAAAATGATAATGATGTAAAAACCGGCTAAATTAAATGTTCAAATTGTGCACCGTTGGCTGCCTGACAGTAGCCAAGACGATTAATAAATCGTCTTCTTTTTCTTCTGTATGCTTCCATTGTATTTTCTCTTTACGCTTTTTTATGTAGCACACCTGTTCTTTTAGTTTAAGGCCGTTTGTTTTACTTTTCACTCGCGTTTTTTCGCCCGTTTATTTTTTACATTACGTCTGCCATTTTTAGTCCCGCTTCTTTTATTATACACTCGCTTGTATATTATATTCGCTTTTTTTACTTTACGCCCGCTTTTACACCAACTTTTTTCTGTAGGCTACGCATTTTTCTCTACGTCAACTTTTCTTACTTACCATCTGTCGTTTTTATTACAAGCCTGCTTACTTTTACTATACGCCATTTTTTTAATTTACGCCGCTTCCTTACTTTCCACCCGCTTTCCATACTTTCTATCCGCTTGGTTATTCTTTATGCCCGGTTTTTTCCTTTCCGATTGATTTTTTCTTTCAATGTTTCCTGATTTTTTTGTTTATTAGAAATTTTTTCCTTTAAGTCCGTTTTTCTTATTTTATGCCCGTTTTTCAACTTGGCCCCCGCCTTTTTGTTTATGAATTTTAAAATTTATTTGTAATAGGAGTTTGTTCATAATGTCCCCACACCCCTCGTATCTATGATACGACGAACGTTTTTCATTTTTCTTCGGAATTGAACCCAGAGTGCTTCTGAGGTAGCAAGACATACTCTAACTTACTTGCAACTTGTTCTTATCTTAGGATGGTGGCTGGGTATTGGTACTTGCAACTTGTTGTTGCTTGCACTTATGGTGATTGGGTGTTGGTCGAAGCCACAAATATGATTTTGAACAGATTCCACATTTCATTTAAGTGGCATACGTGATAATTGATTAAAATTAAACAGATGCAGCTAGAACCGAACGACTATTTGCGGTACATTAATTTATTAATAAAAACAATTAATTCGCATCAACATGGAAGCGCTATAATTCAGTGACAGGAGCTTGGGGTTTACTAACACAACATTTGACGCATCATATACGTAAATTCAGACACAGCACAGTTTTCACCGCTGATAGTAATGCTTTAATATCCGGGCTTAATTTATAATAATATATCCTGCAATTCATTACAACCGTGGTGAAATTGTTTGTTCTCTAAATCATTAAATTATATTTCAATTAATCGAAGATTTAAATAATAAAACGCGTTCGTTCCGCAAATTGAATGTTATTCATCACTTGTTGTGTGGCTGTGTCCCAAATTATGCGAAATAATCCATTTAAATTTTTACACGTAATGAAATGTTCTGTGATTTGGGATCTAAACATAATAAATTATGGTGTACTTAGCAGCAATGTTTTTATTTAATCATTGACAATCGGATTGTGAAATGGCGCAAATATTTGTCCGTATAAAGAAAATACAGGGTCTCTCGAAGAGAATGGGTGTCATATACTTCATGGGTGGCTTTCTTGGATAAAAATAAATCCATTTAGATCAAGTTAACTTCTTCATCTTCTCAGATATTTCAATTAAAATTGGTTTTGGAGGCATTTTGGAATATGCGAAGAATAGACACTAACGATTTTAGTTAAATCCATTATATTTTAATAAAATTCCTATATAACATTCATTTTCTCCTCAATTTCAGTTAACCCTATAACCTCATAGTTATATAATTTTCACTATATCAGAATGTCGAAATATGTAAATGAAATCGAAAAAAAGCCAATCATCAATTTGGAACAAATTTAGAATATTTTGTAAAGAAATTTTGATTTGGACACACATCAGTGTATTGTGGATGTGGCAAGGATATTATTGGATTGGGGTTTCAACATGAAAAAGAAAAATGGAGAAGATTATAAAGAGTACGTTGTAAAAACAATGTAGAATACCACGGCAAAAATGCTGCAAAATATGTGTTTTGAAAAATTTAATGCTATTTTCAATCCATTCATCGATTTTGCTTTCAAGAAAGGCCCTGATGCACGCAATTCTAGACGAAAGATGTTGCGCAAAGTAATTTCGAAAAACGCAAAGCGAATTGCTTGCATTATCGCCAAGTGAGAATATTAAAATGGCGCTAATATAGCATGAAAATACTCCTATGTTGAACAATTTTTTTCATATTACTGCCTATGAGGAAGTGAGACATCAAATTGCAATATATATATATATA
>NW_019416391.1:408015-440816 GCF_000390285.2 Anoplophora glabripennis | reverse complement strand
ATATATATATTATTTTAAGGAAGAAACATCTAATAATGAAGAGTTGGCTGCATTGAACAGCGTTTTCAAAAACATGTCGAGGTGGTTCAAAAAAGTGTTGCGATAGTAAATGATTAATGAAACATTTAGAAAATCCTGATATGTGTGCAGTAAGACTATTTTATAAAATTTTGTCGCACAGAATGGATTATATTTCAACTGACAGATTTTTTCTAACTCCTAATGCTTTTTGGAAAAATTATACATCAAAGGGTTGGTACAAAAATAAAAATATATTCCTATAGGAATCAATGAAATTCTTAAGAGCTAAAGCAGATGTTAATGAACAAGAATTCATTAATATAACTGGACATTCTTCAGCAAATTCTATAAAACCTTATTTACCAATCAAAATCAGCCATCCACAAGAGAATCATTAATAGAGTCAACTTCAACGGGGCTAATTATTTACAATAATTGTGTTTCAATAATTGTTCACTTTAAAAAAATATTCCGTTCTATTTCTGTACTTTTAAATAAAGTTTTAATTAAATTTTAGAATTATTCTATTCATGAAATTGTCTTATCAAATACCATCCTCGTACTTACTTTCGTAGGTAATTTAACTCCAGCTGTTCAACAATATCACTCGAACAACGCTCTCGCGATTTTGTCGCAACAGCTGTCGTTATATCGAAAACAAACATAAAAATTATCCTGTTAAATCTTAACTTTTGTGGTATTAACCTCGTGTATATTTTTGCATCATCAGCATATAAGGTGTGGTACTGTTAGAATTGTCGTAATATCCATGAAAATATTAAAAGTGGACCTAGTACTGAACCGTGCGGAACACCACAGAAGACCTCAAATTTATTCGACACCGATCCCTTATAGAGTACATATTGAGCCCGATCTCGTAAATAAGAGGTGAATAGTTCTAACGTGTTGCTTGATGACCATTGCCACACAGTGCACGAAGTAATATATCATGAGGAAGCCTATGGAACGTCTTGGAAAAAGCAATGTAGATTACGTTTACATGATCTCTATCATCCAAGACCTCAGGTTTACCGAGTGATTCAGTTTTCAGTATCACTTTTATTTAACTAATGCTCTATATATTTTTAAATCGCTGCTCAAACTCTATCAGATGACATTATTAGATCGTCCCCATGGTAACTTATCTCAAAATTGCTATAATTAACTATTTTTGTTAAAATGGTACACTATTTATTTTTTTTTATCAATTCTGGAAGATATTTTTTTCTGCGTTTAGTTATATAAGAATGTCTATAGTTTCATTAGAAATTATTGCTAGAAAAACAGCAAAAATGATAGCCAACAGCGGAAACAAGTTATTTTTTTAACATATTTTATTTTTAACACGATAATAATATAACAATTTAAAACAATATTTATTTCAAATGTTCAAAATGACCTCTATTCGCTTCCAAACACAGAATACCTCTATTTTCACTCCCTCTACAAACAAGTTCTAGTGTTTCTTCACTTAATCTTCAAGATTCTACTCTTATTCTGTTTTTAAGGTCGTCAATATCATTTAAAGGCGAAGAGTAAACTTTTTCTTTTAGGTAACGCCAAAGAAAGAAATCTATAGGAGTGAGATCCGGAGATCTAGCAGGCCATTTAACATCTTCGCTAAGACTACCGATCCATTTACCTGAATAAGTTGTGTTCAAGGACTCTCTAACAATTCTGGCATTGTGAGGTGGTGCTCTATCTTGCTGTAAGATCATATATGTAATGGAACATTTCCCTTGTAGTTGCCGGCTAACTCATCTCTTAACAAAATTAGATATATTTTGTCCTGCAACTGTTCCATTATAGAACTTTGATCCTACAATTTGTCCTTTACCCCAAACATTTTGGAAATGGGTTTATCTAAGCCAATGGGGATTATTTTGAGACCAATAATGGCAGTTATGGAGGTTATTGTGGGATCGGGAATCATCTTACCACATAATGAGAATTTCTTGAGCCTACTAACATGCTATAAAGTGCAGGCGCCTCTCGTAATCCTGTGGAAGTAAGCCTCGATGCAAATGTATTTTATAAGACCGTAGCTTATTGTCTTTAAGAGTTCTCTGGATTGAAAAATACCAAATATCATTTTTCATCTCCAGCTGACGAATCGAAATATTTGGGTCTATAGAAGCACTTCCTAAAATTACTATCGAATGTTCGTCGTCTCTTGCCCTTCTAGGTTTAAAAACCCTCCTTTTCTTTTGGAAACTTCCATGTGCCACCAAATTCCTGGCAAACTTTCCGAAAATTTGATCTGATGACAGTTGTCTCTGCGGAAAACGATGTTGGCATAAATGCCTAGTAGCTTTAGCGCTAGGCTTTAAATTCGTGGATGTTGATCGGAACTATGTTGGAGTTAATTTTATTTGTAATATGATTGTACAAAGTGTCATTGATATAAAATTCAAAAACTTTACCTAAATTAGAGATGCTAGTTACGGGGCGATAACTATTTATTTCGGAGATACTTCTGCTTTTGAAGACAGGACTACAATTACTTGACTTGAGCTTGGCTTGATTACAATACAAGGAAACTAAAGAACTTGAATCAATAATACTGCGACAAGCTCAGCCAAAAGCCTGCACAGTCAAGTATTAAGAAATTATTGCGCTAATGCTGGCAGTTAAATGTTTAGAGGGCCTTTATTGCATTCCACTCGAATGCACTGGATACAGAGCACTAATAATTCCAGAGAAATTAAATCAGAAAATTTAATTACAGTGCTAAATTGTTGGCTGAATAGTCTAGGTTATTAACTAGTAATACCGCCCATAAAGATAAAGATAGAAGCTCGACGTAAAGTGGTTTTATAAGGCCGAATGTTCTGTCAACATTATTCCAACGTTTCAACTCGAGTTACGTGACAATGCCCGAGGACGCCGGAATTGTCGCCGATTTGAGGTAACAAAAACCTTTTCGTTATTTTAATGCCTTTGTTATTTTTATGACGGTGTTATTTTTTGCCAGCGTGGGGGATTGCAGCATCGACTGGATGGGGTGTTTTGGGGATGGATGTTTTGTAATTCGCTGGATCATTTGTCACGGGCAACCAAGGGGAGGTGTAATTATATTTGCCGGGATAACCTGTGGGGTGGTTAGCGGTGAACGATTAAGTCAAACAGGATGTTTGGGTTGTAACTAGGGAAATATTTTGTCCTCGTTTAGAACGAAAATATCCGCAGGCAAACATCGTGTAACAAAAAAGCGGGTCAAAATATTACGGATTAATCCTACTCACCTGTATACAAAAATGTCTCCTTAAAAGATACATGTTGTTAAAATTTAACTTCAAATTTGTTTTTTCCCAATAATTTTGTTAATTTTTCACGTAATCACGAAATTTAATAGTGATATTTCTTCTAAACAACGTAAAAACGGGGAAAAGGAATTACTTTTTCTTCCCCATTTTTTCTGACGCACGCCCATGGATGATTTCTTTCAATGTCGTATCATTAAATTTTATTTTGAATATTTTACCACTCTTGACAATTTTTTTCATGCAACATTATGTACTTAACAACATTTTTAAATTTGAAATTATAAAAAAAACTCCCAAGGAACAATTTGTAGATAATTTACTAAAGTTTTAAATGTCTTAAGTGATTTCATACAGAGTATCTCTGAATATAGGACTAGCCAGATTTACCATTTATTTTTAATTTTTAAAGAAATTTAGTAAAAAGAGAAAATATTTTTTCGATAAAAAAACCATTACAATTATGCAAAACCATACTTATAGTATCAACTTCGACGTCACCTTTTACATGGGTGTTGCACAATAATGAAAACGTAACATTGATAGTTGGTAGAAGAAAGCGCAAAAACAAACGCTTAGGTGGGGAATTCTAGAAGGAAGCCTAAATAGTTGAAGAGTGTGGCAAAATAGTGAAAAATCAAAGTGTTTAACCCGTATTAGTTAGCAGGTAATTATTATCTAAGTACTTTGTTGTTAATTGTTCTATGTAATCTTATGATTGTGATGGTTATAGATGTTCAATGATAATAATTCTTTGTACGTTTAGCTTCCATTGATTTATGCTCAAGGGCATATATTTTTCTAAGGTAAAATTGTTGCAATTATTATTAACGATTGCTCATTATTTATTACATGTTAAAATATGTATATTGTCGTGACTGCCCAGATATTGCAATAACGACTCCTTTGTTTCACATCTAACTTGTTTTGTCATGATTACATTGTTCGAAAAACAACTAATAAAGCGTTTCTTGTGCTCACTTTATGTCATACGCCTATAAGAGCCTTGTTGAATTTGAGGAACGAATCTGAAAAAGGAATAATTAAAAACAAAAAAAGAATTGCTAAAACAGATCTTCCAAAGTCTCAACTCATAGCTGGATTACCTCCCATATGGGACTCCAGTACCTTCCGGCCCTGCCGGCTAACTAACACCAAACCTCTTCAGTTTTACTTGGAAGTGTGCATGTCTAATTCGAGTGAGGTGACATTTAGTGAGACATTAAATAAGTCAGGTCTTAATTATCTTTAGCAAAGGATCCTAATGTATACCTTTTGTGATCGGTTGTTTTGTATTTAAATTTGGGTAGTTAGAGCAACGATCGTGGGTTTCTCTGCCTTGCTCTTTCCCCACAGAACCTCTAGGTGAGCCTGTACTCTCATTTTATGTTAAATGGTTGTTAATGTTTTTGTTGTTCTTTCTATTTGTCAAATGTTTAATTTGAAGACTGTTGTACAGAAATAATAAATTTAGGTGTATTTACTCCGCTTTTGTTTTATAAAATTAAACCATACTTCCCCTCTTTAAAGTTAGTAGCCAGCGCCATTCGGTCAATTAAAAATAGATGTATACAACGTAGGTATTCCTTATGATGGTCACATATTTTTGGCCACAACTACGTTTGTTTTTTTTTTCGATCGAACCCGGGGTTGTTGTACTAGATCCAGTTATGTTCAACGGTTTTGACACTGTCGAATTTTGGAATGACATACAAAACCGCTAGTAAAATGTGGAAGCAAAAAATGTTTTTGTAGTAGCTGTTTTTTAAGTGATTAGTCTTTGAAGGGGGTAATAATAAAACAGCAGGAATACAAGATTGAAAATCAGTACATCAGATATGCGTTTTTGTATTGGTTATATTTAGACAACTCACAGAATATTATTTAAACTTCATTTGATAAGATTATTTTTAATATTTTGTTTGAATCAGCTTTAAAATAGAGTAATAAATAGAGCTGTCATAATTGGCCGCGCACTAAAGGTGTGCGGATCATCAACATAAAATAAAGTTAACAATGATTATATAACATTTATATCATTGTATCATTGTAACACACTTAAATTGTTATACGCATCATTGCCATTGCTATCGGTTCTACAGTCTGAATGGGATCCGTTATAGATCGCATCATCAGGTATGTTTCTACCCGTGTTTCAGCGAAACTTATTCACGGCGGTGATAAAATATCTTAGTCTGAAGAGAATGACCATTCGACATCTACTGATGTAATATTTGTATAATTAAATAATCTACTTCCAAGCTGGACAGACATGGTAATTTCTACTCGGGGTTGTATTTATTCCAGTAGAAATGCAAAGTTTTTTATTTGCTACATCAAATGGTAGGTTACATGCAATCAGCATGAAGATTAAATCAAACACAAATTGAGTCTTCTGGTTTTCGCCAGTTCTTTTATACGTGTGCTATGCACTATTTACTACTTATTACTTTATGTTTATTAATATTTATTTTAAATATTTTTATACATATACAAGTAGTAACAATTATGTATATACCGAATTACATTATTGTACATACATAATACATTACATTGTACATTTTACATACATTTCATACATTACATAATTGTATATATTTTTTTAGTAAAAGAAAGTATAGTTCGTTATTTAACCACATGCAGTTGAAATAACACGTGTTGCGTGCTGCTTTGTTGGACAAATTTACTACTGATAAAGCTGTGATGCTGACCTGAGTAGGTACATAATTTATTACTCTTTTTTATTAATTTTATAAAAAAAAAAATATAATAAATCAATCATTTTTTACATAATAGCGATTTATTTCTTATATACTGAAACTAAACAAATAGTTCTACAACCTAAATTGTTTTTTTACTGCTTAATATCTTATAAAGTTTTGAACAGGACAAACCCTTGTATATATGGGAAATTTATTTGCATTTTCAGTGTAGGGTAGAAATATCCAATTAAGTACCTGTTATATTTTTATAAACACTTTTTTCTATGGAATATTATAAACAAATTTTCTCCCGCATATGGTTTGTGACGTCAATTCATGTGTACTGCAGGTATCAATATTTCAATTAATAACAATATTTTTATTAATAACTGCATTGATTTTCAAGAAATCTTGCACGCAACATTTACCTTATGCCGATATATCTTTCGTATAGTTTTGCACCGCCCCTATCTGTCCAACTTTTTTCTGTTCATGGCTACGGTTTAAGGAAATCGATTTTTAGTTTATTTTTTTGCTCTTACAAAATTTTGATTTACCATAAACTGTAACATATGTAGGTATGAGATAAAACAACAATTCCAGTCGTTTCATATTTCCAATTTCTGTTAGGCACTTGTCAGACTGTATAACGCCAATATTTTACTAGATGAGATATAAAACTGTTATAAATAAGTTTGAAAAAACAGCTTTGTGTAAGCATCGGTGGGACGACGTTTTAAAATATTTTTTTAAAAATTTTGTTTCCAATATTTATTGCTAAGCCTTATATTACTTATATTTGTTGTTTGTTAGTTGCAAACAACTGTAGTGCAACATCTTTGTGCAATATTAAAAATAAAACCACTTCGCTCTTCAACTTTTCATATTTTTTTACATGATGTACGTCAAAATTTAAATTATATTTGGTAATGTGATTATTTTCAAAAATTTTTATAAGAAAAATGATTTTTCCTAAAATATTAGGAGTAAAAAGTATTTTCCTGTCCAGATAGTGGCCCATATTCTCAAAATTAGTATAACAAATGTAGCAACGTCATTATAAAACACAGTAATTAGCAAGTAATTATGAGTGACTCGAATTGTACCAAGTTTTCTGTCTGTATCTTCAACTATTTTTCCGTAATAATTGATCAAAATCTGAATTTTCTGTGTATTAAGTCATTATTTTAAATCTAAAACCATCAAAACATTTTGTAATTGCTCGGTGTACCCGGTTAATGGTCGTTGTGCATAGAATGTTCGAAAATGATATGTCAAAATATCCAATACGATTGCCCATTCCGTAGCATCCATCGCATTAATGAGCAGGAATATTTTAAACCGCAGAATTCGGCTGATGAAAATTATTAGTGTGTACTGAGCCAGATTATAGTTATTGCCAATTTATCTATGTAATGAATTTGTGGAGAATTTGAAGTTGCAATCCATATTAAATTTAACCATTGATTAATTAACGAGCAATCCATGATGTTATTTAATGCCATAATGTTGAAGTTTTACTTTTTCCAGACCTATGCTTTAACTTGTATGGCAGTTTTTATGCCTTAAGTCCTTAGGATCTTCGCTGTAGGCACATAAAATCTTGAGAGGATGCGAATCTAGATTCCTCGAGTGGTGAGCCTGCGACATTTTTAACAATGTTTCGATTGTAAAAATTGGATGTATTGATAATATTTAATTAACAAGAAATAAGTTTAAACTGTGTAATTGCGTGGATAATGAGTTTATAAGCGTGCTGAGTCGTTTCTGTTAACGGGCTGTAAGGTCGACGTTCGACCACGCTCATAGGGATCTTCGCGTAACTACCCCACTTTTGGCCCCCATAGCAATTTTGACTTTATCTACAGTGCAGAATCAGTATATACATCAAAATATTGTGCAAACTCTCTAAGCAGGTACGTACGGTACATATAAGAGGTGTACATTTTTAGAACCAAATTGTTGGGTCTCAGTTATTTTAAGAGATCCAAGGTCGGCCAAACAAAATCAAACAAAGTTGTGGAGTTTGATGAAGAATAACATGCTAAAGATAAATTTTGGCATCATCATCATCATCATCATCATCATCATCATCATGACATCATCAGCCAATTCGATTAACAAGTATATGGGCTATTGACTATGTCAAAAAAAGAGGGTACAAAGGAACTACAACGTAACAGAAATTTTATTGTTTGATATGTTCAATTGACCCTAGAAAATCTAAAAAATCGAGTAAAAAAAACCGAAAAAATGCGTTTTTTTTTCTTTTTGGTTTTTGGCCCACAACTTTTTTCTGAGAGGAGTTAGGTATAGGTATTGCTTCACAGAAAAAAAAGTTAATGTGTTTTTCTTTAAAATATGCCTTTATAGAAGTACCTACGACTAATAGAAACCGAGATACATTGGATCAAAGTTGGCTACTTTTTGGCCAATTTTTGCCCTTTTTGACGATTTTCGTCTTATAACTTTTTTCTGAGTTAATTTAGGTATATGTAATACCATATTCAAATGAAAGCTGGTTTCAAGGCCTTTAAAGTGGTGCCTGGTAGAAGTTTGTACAATTAAAATCAACCGAGATATGTCAATTTAATCAACGATACTTTTTTCTTTTTATAAAATTTTTATTACTTTCGGTATTATTTTGTCTAATAAATTTATTTTTGTGAATGTGAAAGTTAAAATAAGTTTCTAGGTGACTGGATGCTTTCATTTGAATTTTATAATTTTTAGGGTCAATTGAACATATCAAACAATAAAGTTTCTGTTACGTTGTAGTTCCTATCTAAAGTACATAGTCAATAGCCTAATATAGGATGATCTTATTTAATGTAGAATACGTACAAACTCTTCTTGATTTTAGAGACGCCAATGCATCACTTTTTTTGTAAGTTTCAATATTATTCCCACGTGTATTAATTTTTACTCGCTTCTATGAAGTTTTTAAATTACTTATTCGATCAAATGAACGTTGCGCTTCAAATAAAAACAACGATTTATTACTATTCCTGTCTCCGATTTTAACCAACTAAACTGCTATCATTTATTAAATCAGCCTCACGTCCCACTCGTATATCATTCCAACTATTAAACTAAAATCCTGTCATACGCAGCCTGGTTGAAATGTTGAATAACAAATTATTTTTGTTTTTCGGTTTACTCCAAACTCTGTAGCTTTCTGACGAAGCTTTTTTGCTCTAACAGATAGAAGTTATCATAAAAATGTGACTGTAATAAAAATATTGGAAGAGCTTGATTCAATTAACTCAGAATTATTATATTTTAAAATTTTAATTGATTGCCTTCTATATCTTATAAAAATTCAATTTTCAATCAAAAAGCACTTGTAACTTTTTTATCACTGTTTAAATTTGAGCAATTTTAATGCTGAGGCACAGAAAATTAGATTAATTAGATTAGTTAAGGATATATGACTTAATAAACGATATGTTGACGACATTATCACTTGTTAATTAATTATATTGTGGGAAACAACTATTATGCGAGCTACAGACTCGTCCACCATTGAATTACACCCACAATATTTAGTAAACAACTAAAATCAATTCTCAACGGAATCACCAGATATAGACCGGTTTCGAACTTATTAGTTCTCATCAGATTACCGTAGTTAAGACTAACGATTTAATTATTTGAATGTCTATTTACCAACATGTTTTGAATGTGGATGGGATATAACCTACAAGTATGTCATATCTTAATTGCTAATACTACTCGTAATTTTGCTGGTATTCCTGAAAACAGAACAGATACAATTTTCATGAAATTCATTACAATTCGCAATTGAAAAAGACCAACATAATACGGTATTTATTCTAGAATTATCTATAAATTTATTATTGCTAAAAATACTAAACTAGTACACTAAAATACTAAAAATATTATAACTACTGTATTACAATACAAGCCAACCTTTTCAGAAAGATTCTTAAATTCTCAACCCAAGTCAGAAAAATAATTTTTATACAAATTTCCCTCATAATTATTCTATTAAACTAATTTTAAAAATTCTGCATCTTACTTACTTATTTTTTATTGACCACTTTATATACACAAAAGTACATTTGAAGTCACAATAATAATATAAAATACAAAGTATGTTATGTGGTTATGGCTTACATCAAATAACACATAAATTCGTCAACACTATAAAAACAATGTTTTAACAGAAAAGATTTGACAGTATTACGAAATTTTGTTAAGAATATGGTTTTTAGCGGGACATTTTTATAAATAGTTGAAAACTTGTTAAATAATTTAAGATTTATCTTATTGAAATGTGTCATACGTATTCGAGAAAATGGAGCCACTAGATCACCCGCCTTGTCTGCTGTCATAATTATGTATGTCAGAATGAGTTAAGTAATTTTCTTTATTTTCATATATTTGTAACAGTGTTTGAAGTATAAAAAGACAAGGTAGGGGAAGTATGTTGTGCGCTCCATCTATTATCCTGATGGCAGTCTTCTGGAGTGTAAACACTTTCTTTGCTTTTGTGGATTGCCCCCATAAGATAATGCTGTAAGATATGTGACTCTGAATAATAGAAAAATACACTGTACGCAATACATATCGAGGTAAATACAATCACATTTGACGTAAAACAAATATTTGAGAAGATATTTTTGAACAGAGATTTTGAATATGTTTAACTGGATCAGAGCGAGCGACCCACTTATCTGAACTAATGAGCGAATTTTGTGTTTTGGAATTATTCAATTTCAATTTATTAGCAGAGAACCATTCATTAGCATTAAATAGGTCATTGCCTCCTAGACAGACAGACAATAGAGTGGTGTCATCAGCGTACAGACACAAGTACTACCGCATCGATATAATTATTAAATAATTTTTTACTTTTTTTATATAAAACATTTTTCTGAAAATATAACTAATAATACATATAATAACGATTTTTTTCATGCAGGTTTTAATAATGATATTAAAAATTTACTACCATTATTAACAGCAACTCCAAAAGAACTTCAGAGTAATGTTATTTATAAAATATCTTGTTCAGATTGTAATTGCGTTTCTATTAGCCAAAAGAGGAGATACAAAATTTATTTCAGAAGATGCGAGAAGTATCAGACATTATTAAATCAGCAAAATGAAATACCTCCAGCCGATCATACTCAGAATTTTTTACGTAATTTCAAGTTTGATGTAACTGTTATAATTGGACAAAGAGAAAATAATTTTAAAAAAGACTCTTCCAAGAGATTATTAATATTAAGAAGTTAAAAATAGCATCAGTAAAAAAACAAGATATCCAAACCTGTACCAGGTCTGTTGAGGAAATAACAGAACTTTTTGAATTACGCGCTAATGGAGATACTTAGTGATATGCGGTTGGCAGCATTGCGTTGCGAATAATCTCCTATGTAACCACATGGTCTTGGATTGTTGATACCTCATTTAGTTTTCGTGATATTGTTATTTGAGTGCAACGTGTTTAAGTGTTAGTGACGATTTTGGAAGTGTGCGATTTCAAATTTTGAAACAAGCTTACGTAGATGATACTCTGGGTTTTCACGATTTAAAAGTCGTCGTCAGTCAATTGAAGATGATCCTCGACCAGGAAGACCTTCGACTTCAACTGAAGGCTCCAATGTTCAGATGTGCAAAAAGTGTTCCTCAACTCCTTAAACCTTGAACAATGCAATGACGATGAAACATTCATTCAAAGGATCATAACGCGAGACAAAAGCTAGGTTTACGGCTACGACATTGAGACAAAAGTGCGATCATCACAATAGATCGGCAAAGGATCTACACGCTTCAAGAAAGTACGTCAGTCTCGATTTTTTTCAGGCTATTGATGATATCAAAGCAAATTCGTCAAAGACTTTAAAAGCCATTTCAAATGAAGCTTTTCAGGACTGCATTACAAAATGGAAACACCTCTGGGAAAAGTGTGTGAATAGAGGAGGGGAGTATTTTGAAAGGAACAAGGATCATTAATTTATAAAATTAATACTTAATAAAGTTTAAAAAATATATATTTCGATTAATTTCTAACCTCGTACATGTTATTACAATTTTGGTATATAAAATTAAATTAAAGTAAAAGTTATAAATTAGTTCTGAATTTTATATATTTAATAAATAATGAATTTAATATACATATTTGTAATAAATGTTTTTAAACCCCCTGTTTTTTATAATATACAAAGGCATTATTTGTACTGGTAAAAAAGAAAGTTCTGTCTTACGATGTATAATAAGCTAAAAATATGTATTTTAACATCTTGTTTAAAATTGAAATGATTATTAAATGTTGTCAATTTTATATGTATCTAAATGTTACAATTTTTTGACATAAATTGAACTCTGCCATATAAGTACATAATTTAAACAAATGTACTTCGTTGTCTATAGTTAATTTTTATTGATAACTAGGGCTGCCAGAACTGAGCCGCGCGACATAGGCGTACGCATCATGTTAAGCGTAATAAAATAAATTACGTAGAAAATAAGCAATAAATTAGTACAATTTATAATTTATTCAAAACTCACCCTAAGGCAACATTATAATTACGTGACGTGAACGTGAAAAGCATTCTGAGATAGCCGCTCGCGCTTGTCTCGGTTGACCCGCATGGCACGCCATTGAATTGCGGCTCTCTCCGACAGCCCTACCGATTTTGCAAATCTTTTTTCGTTAAGTTACAAATGATTCATTTTGATTTGTATTTTATAAAACCGAAAAATGTTTTAACTGTGGAAACCTAAAGGTTTCTTAATAAAAACGACGTAACGTCGACAAACTGAAATAGTGGTTCTTTTTTACATTTTCTGGCCTAATCGAGATCAAAAAAGAAATGGGAAACTATATTTAATATCACATTGCAATAAAATATCTTTCATATTTGTACATTTTACCGACATTTATACATCCATTTGAGTAATTCGCTATAAACAATATAATTACTTTCAACCTATTACCGTCACTTTTACGGTAACGCAATTTGAAATCAATTTGTCAACATTATTTAAAATTGATTTCCCACTCGTAACAAATATGTCAGTGTTCCATAAAATAATGGAAAATGTGTAGAGGAAAAACTGCATCAGGCACATATTACACATATTTCACGCATTCATGAAAAATAATTGTTCCTATAATACAGGACATCAGTTTTACACAAATATATAAAAAATTGGTTCGCCTCATAATAAAAAAACTAGCAGGAGCTGGTTACAGGTTTTATTCGAAGAATTTTAAATAGTTTTGTTTCATGTCAGGAAGTTTCCCGGGAATGCTTGGGAACATTTCTAATGTGAACTTGCCATGTGCAAATGTAATTACGTTGCACAGGCCGTTACATTTCTAAAATTTGTGATTATCCTCAGTTAAATAAGACCGAGACGTGTATTTAAAATTCAACATACTCACGGAGAATAGTACGTTTATTTACAGCAAAATCAAGAATTTGCTTCAGTTCAAATAGATTCACCAATTCACCAACCACCATTCACTTCATTGAAGCAAATACTGATATGGAATGATTTGTTAAGATCTAGCAGTATTTTAAAGGTAAAGATTTAAAAGACCATTTTCATAGCAGTTCGTGCTTGTTAATACTCGTTTTTTGTATCATAAACTTCAACAACTGGGCTAGCAAGTACAAATGTGATAAAACTGTGATGCAAAAATGTAACAATTGCAACTTTTACTCAGAAAAATTATTGTGACATGTTAACATATGATACTGTTCAGGAAAATGTTTTAACAAGTTCATTTAGACTGTCGGGGCCATGTGTTGAGCATCTGGTATAAAGAAAAAAATCGATATTTCAAATAACTCGCGAAATGCATTCCAAAGAACGTAAGAATTCCAAGAATAAGTTGTTAGAAGTTGTTAGAGAAATAATGATAGATCAAATAGCTGGTTTTTAGGCGGATTTTCCAAGCTATAAGAATAGATTAAATGAGATTGACTAATCCGTCCCGTATTGCTACACGGAATCACTAGAGGAAGGCTAGGGTTATTTGTAAGTTTAGTCTCAAAATTATTTAAATAAATGTAAAATCAGTCAATTAGAGAACTATTAACATGGCATAGTTATGCCAAAGCGTTCCGATATTCAGGGTTCCCGCCAGTAAGATAAGACTAGAAACTTCTGGACCCAAGAAATGGTCGTGTCGAAGCGAGGTGTCGAATTCAGGAGAGATCTCCGAAAAAAGTCAGTTTTTCCTTGGGTTCCACATTGAGCAGTCTACTTAGTTTTAGAGTCTCGGGTTAATATAATAATGGATAAAGTCATTCCAAATTTTGCTATGGGTCGCGCATTCATTCCCTGAATCTCGGTACGCTGTCGCGTGTCAATAAATTAATTAACAATGTTGTTCGACCCCGTTGCGTCGTTATTTTGTTTGTTTGTTTTGTTTTTATTGTTATTAAAACCCTTCCTGGAAGTTTTAATGTTTCTTTCTTGTTCTTCCAACTTAAGTGTCACCCAATACAACCAACGATTGGATTACCTTGTACATGAGCGACATACGGTAAGTGTCTGGTATTCATTCTCTGAACGTACAACATTTCTAAGTTCCCACGTATTGATTAAGGTGTAATGATAATTATAAACTCCCTTTCGAGAAGTTAATAGTAAACTCTTTTGTCATCAGTTAACACCGTTATGATACTGGTCATAGCGGTAGATAGAAGATAAGTAAAGAAATAACCCCTCAGGTTACACAAAATTCGTTTGCAAAACACTGAATACGTGGTCTGCTCGTAGCCCGCCTCTACATCTGCAAAGTGTTTACAACAGTGGTCATGGTAACCGTCGCGCAACAGTGAAAGGAGTGGAATTAGCGCATATTTACTATGAAGTTTGGGCTCTGTTTAGTCCGACCGTAAGCAACTAGTAACTGTTCACCGCTTTTTTCTTAATAATCGTAATTTGTTCAGGTACGATGTAAAATTTTGTTTCTTACATATTATTTCTTGTGTTTAAAAAAAAAATGTAAAATTTTAAATTGATTGTAACACTTCCAATGCTATCTATTGAAAAATCAATGGTACGAGAAATACCAAACTTTAATGAAAAAGTAATTGAACAGTTTACTTCGTTCAAAAGCAAGACAATGTACTTTCACTATAAAAAATAATGTTGAACACATTTTTCCTATTTTCATTAGTACTTAAAATAAAACTACCCGTTTACGCATATTTAATTTTTTTTAATACTTCCTAATACTAACAACCGTCTCTGTGCATATCTCACTAACAATAATTCGATGTATTATGACAGTATTTAATGAATATTATATGTGGAGATAACAAAAAGATTAACATATGTTTTCATTATATTCTGTTCGGACAAAAAGCTTAACTGATATTTAATATTAAACCCTTCGTTAACAGTATATTTCCTAGAGGTTGATTTAAAACCCATTAGATCCCATGAATGAACATTCCTGTTTTTCATTCTAGCACCACGTGTTGCTTTTCATTGGCAACTTCAACGACGCGTTTGATGATGATGACCTCCGCGTCCACTACAAAACTGCGGTTAACATGTCCCAACTCCCTATTGCCAGCGGCGAGGGGTTTTACGACCAATAAAAGCTTTCCGGCGGATTTTGGATAGACGCTCCAGTTATGAAAACTCCCTCGACAATGAAGAGGTAGGATATGTGTTTCCGTCAGCGGTGGTGTGATTTTTTACTGTATTGGTAATTTATGGTGTGGTACAAGTAATGAACAGATATTTCTGTATGGGGCAGGGTTTCTATTGTTAAGGGGTCATGTTACAATGTTGAATAGTTCTTTCGTTTTCGTCATTAGAAGCAACTTTTTTCGTAAAATTATGTCCTCGACTGATCTTTTTGACGCAAGCGGTTATTTATTTAAAAAATAATCTTTTCAGTTAAAGTATTGTTGAATATTTTCAACATTTTCGACACTGAAAGAAATGGACTTATTAAACTCTATCTCTAAAATGTAGTGTATAGCGTATATTAAAACTTCTATAACAAATATACATCTTTTATTTAAAAAAACACTTAGGTATCTCATTATTCAGTGAGTATGAAGAGATTTTATACAGGGTGATTCAGAACTTATCCAAAAAAATTTGGGAATAGATGCGGCATGAGAAATGGAGTCAATATCGTAAAAAAAATTTTTGGAAAATCCTTATACTTCGTTTCCGAGAAAAAAAAAATTGAAGTTATAGTACATTCAACGACTACATAGCTGGACAACTGTAGTCTCTAGCGTCATTTGCAATGCGCATGGAGAGCCACGTGGCATCAGCGACTCCGAATACTAAAATCGTATTTTGCAATCGTCGTTGCAATAGTATTTACCTGTTATATGTTGTGTTTACAATATTTTTTTAGTAGTTAGTGTCAAAAATGGGTAGTTAGTGTAAAAAATGGTTTGCGTGTATAGCAACTCGGAGTTGATGGATATCGTTTTAATTTATGGTGAAGCATTTGTGTTATGGTGAAGCAAGACAACATTTGTGTTAGTTCGTAGAAACTGAGTACAACGGACCCAAATGCGTTTACACGTTGGTGGATAAAATTTTGAACAATTGTTGTAAAATCGGGTATGTCAAATGATTTTATTATTTAAAAATACAAATTAATTGTATTAATTAATAAGGGCAAAAGCAGTTGAATTTGCCGATATAGAATGGGTGCTATAAAATTCTATTTACATATTTCTTTCCTTGCGAAAGTTTTTGTCCGTTTTTATCACACCGCCATGCCGGTCGCATTGTGCGAGGTCAGGTTTTACAGTGGACCAGTTTCCAGTGCCGTGCAGAAGTGTATTTTTAAATCATTTTCGAACTGCCCTTTTTGATTTTTTCTTTACAAAATTGTATTTGTAAGGGTCTCCTGTACATCCAGAATTATTTTTTTTTTTGGATAAGTTCTGAATCACCCTGTATATTATAGGCTTTATGTTCCATTTGTTCCAGGGAAGATTCATTGTTAAAGACCAATTTCCGAATATGTATATATTATATATGTATTAACAGAATTATTCATTTTTATAATGACTATGATTCCGTTTTTAACGTGTAAACGCATCTTATAATGGTTGACGTTATCGTGACTTCTCCGTACATAATCGGTTAAGATCGTAAAATTTCCGTTAGTCTGTTGTGCATCGACTATTACGCTTCTTCTAGTTGGATGAGCATAGAAACTATAGACACATGTTTTGTGGGATATTTACAAACCGCGTGAAAAGTACGTAAGTATCTAACTGTTTTACGGTTTGTAATTGTTTTCTTTTTTCATATTTAAGGCTTGGCTAAATTTTAAAAATAAAGCGTACTTATTTCAGTGCATAATGTTGTTTATATTAATATATCTAGAATTATTGAAATCCAAATCGAACTGACGTGAGACAAGTCAGTAGTAACTTTAACTGTGTTCCATACGTTTACTGTTGTATGCACAATTTTTCTGTATGATGCGAAATTATTGAAGTATTTGACCCCTTTCGCTGGTATTTAATCAATAGTTACACTTATACCAACAACCTGATTGACGCATTTTAAATTTTCTGAAGAATAATAAGCTTTGTAACTAATGTTGTTGTGAGAAACAACTACTCTGGGCATTGAATTACACCATCAATATCTAGTAAGCAACTAAGATCATTCATCAGCAGAAGCACCATATATAAAGGTTTTAAACTTATTAGTTGCCATCTGATGAACATGCTGACGAATGATCTTAGCTATTTACTAGCTATCGGGAGTCGAATTCAATGCTAGATGGGGCTTTAGTCAGCACAGTAGTTGCTCCTCGCAGTATAATTAGTTACAAGGTTTATTTCATCTAGTGCTACACTAGTAGTCATAGTACCTCCAGGTTAGTAGGTCACTCTCTGTCAGTAGGTACAAAGACGCGTTATGTCAATAGGTATTGTGCAGCAATGAGAATATGACAGATACGTTGTAGGTTATATCTCACTTAGTTGGTGCTGATTACGTTGTATTTCAAATTACACCACCAACAAAAAATTTACAAAATGACTAATTAGTCATTACTAACTACAGTCACTAATTGACCGGGAGATATTAGACTGAAGTTCGACGACGTCTTTCTCGTTTATGCCTCTGAGAGTACTGAAAGGTAACCGAGAGACAAGTACAATAAACTAAATTTAAAAGATGGGCTGCGGGACACCTTTGTGAAAATTAAATTTTCCTTTTCAAAAAAATAATGTGTACAGCGACGTATTTCTCACTTATGCCATGTTCATAAGTTGAAGAGAAATATCGATTTTATCACAAAATTTTTTTGGCATAAGTGTCGCAAGGGACCTAAAAATGGAAAACTTTGTAAGAAAATATGAAAAACATCTTTATTAGTCTAACAATTTCTCATTAATGCCAATTAGAAATATGACATTATTATATTCGAAAAGCTCATAAAAAACATTGGCATAAGTCCTACTAAGGACTAAAGAAAATAGAGCTTTGGAAAAGCTGCGGAAAAGGAAAATTAAATTTTCACATAGGTGTCCCGGCGGGCACATCGGTTTTTTCCATAATCTTACTTGTCTCTAATGTATCTTCCAGTATCCTAAAAGGCATAAACGAGAAAGACATCGTTGAACTTCTACGAGTATCTCCCGGTCTATAACAATCACTAAGATTGTGATATAAGATTAATTAGAGTTTAAAATATTACTAAGAATGTATGCGTTGTTTATGAGACATCCATCAATAAGTTTTGCCATAAGCCTACTTTGAGAAAAGTTACTTATTTTATACTCCGTAATATTGTAAAAGTTCAATTAAGCCTCTTTTCTCGAAAACCGTCCACATTAGGAAGTTCTATCAAGAATACATTATTTTTAGAAAATAAAATTGTACATTAGAAATTGGAGCCCGAATGGTAAAAAAACCTAACCTTAAAAATTAGAACTTAAAATGCAGTAGGAATGTAGCATAACTAGCGCCTTCTATGAAATATCCAAAAAATAATTAGATCAGCGTATTTGTCATCCTTAAAAACCCCGGAACACCAAATTTCATAAAAATATTTCGCACGGTTTGGAAATTTTTGTAAAAATTCTATTTAAAAAATTTTATTTTGTCGCTCTGTATCTCGAAAACAAGAGGAGATAGTTCATAAGACAAAAAATTCTTATTTTTTGTCGTACTACAACATTATAAAATTTTCCAATATTTCGTTTATGAGACATTCTGAAGCAAAGATGATAACTGAAATTCAAATTAAAATCCTTAATTAAAACCGACTATTCCGAAATACAAATGACCCCTTTGGAAATATGTATGATGAATTGATATTCAAAATGGACTTTCTAAAATAAAATTGAAAAAGTTGTAGTGGATAACCCGCTGAAATCACTAAAATTTTGACTCTCCGGTTTATTTGAATTTACATACATATAAATATTTCCGAGTACCTACCCACAAATTCCACAAATAAAAAATTCAAATCCATGACGTAAAACCCAAATGTTGATGAAATTCCACATACAAATTGGAAAGCTTTTAACTGACGTTCAAGTTCTTATGGTTCTCATACCCGTTCCACTAAAAGTCCACTATTTACGCGGAATTTAATGTAAATATTAAATGTCTAATTTCAAAGCGATTTAAATCCGCCCCTAAAAATACGCAGCGCAACATTTTAATGAAGGTAGACGGGAACTCCACATTCAATTACTCCGAAAACTTTTGATTAGTTTTTCTCCTCTTAGAGAATATTAAATTTTTGCAGATTAGTGAATGGGTATCGATTTCCCGTCTCTACTCCTTTATGGAAACTTCTATTTCCTCATATTCGGATTATGAGATTTTCTTTTCGAGTGGCGTGTCAATTTTATTTTACAGGTACTAAATCTTCCTTATTTTACCAGTCTCCGTTCATTATCTCCGGTGAATAATGCTTTCAGCTCGAACGTTATTACTTCGGGAAGTTTGTTCTATTCGCTGATAAATTTTGGTACAACTTTTGGCCGCTTCTCGAAGAAAGTTTTTTAAGATGCCTACATCTTATTTTTCAGGTTTTAATCCATTAAACAAGATTATGCCATTTATTAAGTCGGTACAGATGGATACAGGGTGCCCCTGAAAATTAGATTTTCCTCTTAACGCGTTAGTGGGTATAAAAATAAATAATTCCGGAAAATAAAGTTGGTAAAATGTTTTAACTGCCAAAATATTTCTACAATATAGGTTTATTATTGGAAATTAAATCAATTAATTTACTGAATCACATGATACGAGGTCTGTAATTCTGTGACGAATTTGCTTTGATATCATCATATCACTGATTTTAATTTCAGAAGTAAGCAAGGAGCCAGGTCTGGTGAATAAGGAGGGTGAGGGAGGAAAGAAATCTGATTGTTGGACACAAAATTGACGAATTGACAAAGATGAGTGTACGGGCGCATTGTCATGGTGCAAAAACCATGCCAATAAAAGAATGACATAACAGTATTGGTGTGCTTTGCGCGTGATAATGACGCAAAAATAAGTCTTCATCCCAAATATCAGCCTGATGTGTCCCGATACACAAATTAAGCAAATTACTGAAGTTAATAAAAGGTTTTTATGGCATGTTGCATACCGTTGGAATGGGGATAGACTAGGGAAATTTTTAAAGGAATTCGAATATCACTAGCGCTTTTATTTTTTTATTGCAACGTTAAGTTCGGCTTTAAATTTAAGTTTACTGAATTTTGGGATTTTTCAAAACAACAATGAAAAAGTTGACATAAAAAAAAACAAGGAGTCAAGAGTGAGTTCTTGGGACTGAAGAGATGCAAATCATCCCTCCTTTCGGCCAATTCAATTTGGCAAACGATTCACCAAACACACTGTATAATTGGGTAGGACCTAGTATAATCGTCGTTATGGTAATCATGTTGATTTAAAATTATTTTAATATACAGGGAGGGTCATCAGTAACGCCTCGGTCGCTAGGGACCAAAAGGCAAATATTACAGAAACCTGTTTAGGCGGGTATATGTGTAGGTTGATTATGGCTACATTTTAAAAATATTTTGAAGCACCATCAAAAAATAGGTGAACTTTATTAAAGGTTGTGCATACCTAGGACTTATTGTTTGTGAGATATTTCTATTTTAGTGAAAATACAGGCTTAGCGTAGAAATTTAATATTAGCAATAAAAAAAATTATTTTAAGAAAGCAGCTTTGGAGAGTGTATTTTAAATCCTTGAAGTTATAAAATTTATAACTATATAATTTAATTATTATATTATCGTCACTTTGTATTCAAAAAACTGCTGGATACTTTTCTCAGCTTTAAACAACAATAACTTGGTTATTTTAAATGGGACACCCAGTATATTTTTACTTAGAGAGTTAGGAAATTTAAAGCCCTTTGAAACTGTGTATAGGTTTGCTATACCTACCTCTAACGGCATTGGATATATTTGCGCCGTTTCGTTTTTTATCCAATATTTTTGTAAGATGTAGGTATCCACGTGTCTTTGTCGACGTCTTGAATTGGTAAAACGTCAGTCATGACAATATTCAAGAAAGTTGTCTAATAAAAAATATTATTTTATAAGCAGAATAATTACAAAAGTTATTAATTTTGTATAAATATGTTTGTTGTACATAACTGAATTAAATTAATTATGAACAGCATGAAAAATATTTATTAAAGTAAATTTTACTTTTAAAAGAAACAAAGAAAAATTTTAATTGATGTTTGAATTGATAACCATTCTCTTGAATGCATCACCTTATTCTATCTTCAAATGATATTCTCAGATTCCTTAGAATATTTGGGGTGATTGTGGCAAATGCAGCTCTAATCATTTCTTTCATATCCTCGCAAGTAGTAGGTGGAACACTGTGTACAAGATTTTTTATATAGCCCGAAACAAAGAAGTCCATTACGGTGAGTTCTGGACAACTACGTGGCCACTGACATGCATCATTCCTACTTATTCATTTATTACTAAATTTTCGATTTAGATAATTTCTCAGTGAATATGAAAAATTTGCAGTTGCGCCATCTAATTGCATCCTCATTTTTCTCATTATATTTAAAGAGACGTGTTCAAGAAGAACCCAAACCAATTCAATAAAGCCCTCGATGAGGCCACGCAAATCTTACAAAAAAATTCTATAAAAAAAGAATCGGCCCAAATATCTCCAAAACCGTTAGAGATAGATATAGGCAACCTATACTCTTAAATTTCCTAACTCCCAAAGTAAAAATATACTTGGTGTCTCATTTAAAATAACCAAGTTATTGTTGTTTAAAGTTGAGAAAAGTTTCCAGCAGTTTTTTGAACATCCTGTACGACAAAGTGACGACAAATATAATAATTTATAGCTTCAAGGACTCTCCAAAGCTGCTTCCTTAAAATTATGTTTTTATATTATGTTTATGTTGTTATGTTATGTTATGTTATGTTATGTTATGTTATGTTATGTTATGTTATGTTATGTTATGTTATGTTATGTTATGTTATGTTATGTTATGTTATGTTATGTTATGTTATGTTATGTTATGTTATGTTATGTTATGTTATGTTATGTTATGTTATGTTATGTTATGTTATGTTATGTTATGTTATGTTATGTTATGTTATGTTATGTTATGTTATGTTATGTTATGTTATGTTATGTTATGTTATGTTATGTTATGTTATGTTATGTTATGTTATGTTATGTTATGTTATGTTATGTTATGTTATGTTATGTTATGTTATGTTATGTTATGTTATGTTATGTTATGTTATGTTATGTTATGTTATGTTATGTTATGTTATGTTATGTTATGTTATGTTATGTTATGTTATGTTATGTTATGTTATGTTATGTTATGTTATGTTATGTTATGTTATGTTATGTTATGTTATGTTATGTTATGTTATGTTATGTTATGTTATGTTATGTTATGTTATGTTATGTTATGTTATGTTATGTTATGTTATGTTATGTTATGTTATGTTATGTTATGTTATGTTATGTTATGTTATGTTATGTTATGTTATGTTATGTTATGTTATGTTATGTTATGTTATGTTATGTTATGTTATGTTATGTTATGTTATGTTATGTTATGTTATGTTATGTTATGTTATGTTATGTTATGTTATGTTATGTTATGTTATGTTATGTTATGTTATGTTATGTTATGTTATGTTATGTTATGTTATGTTATGTTATGTTATGTTATGTTATGTTATGTTATGTTATGTTATGTTATGTTATGTTATGTTATGTTATGTTATGTTATGTTATGTTATGTTATGTTATGTTATGTTATGTTATGTTATGTTATGTTATGTTATGTTATGTTATGTTATGTTATGTTATGTTATGTTATGTTATGTTATGTTATGTTATGTTATGTTATGTTATGTTATGTTATGTTATGTTATGTTATGTTATGTTATGTTATGTTATGTTATGTTATGTTATGTTATGTTATGTTATGTTATGTTATGTTATGTTATGTTATGTTATGTTATGTTATGTTATGTTATGTTATGTTATGTTATGTTATGTTATGTTATGTTATGTTATGTTATGTTATGTTATGTTATGTTATGTTATGTTATGTTATGTTATGTTATGTTATGTTATGTTATGTTATGTTATGTTATGTTATGTTATGTTATGTTATGTTATGTTATGTTATGTTATGTTATGTTATGTTATGTTATGTTATGTTATGTTATGTTATGTTATGTTATGTTATGTTATGTTATGTTATGTTATGTTATGTTATGTTATGTTATGTTATGTTATGTTATGTTATGTTATGTTATGTTATGTTATGTTATGTTATGTTATGTTATGTTATGTTATGTTATGTTATGTTATGTTATGTTATGTTATGTTATGTTATGTTATGTTATGTTATGTTATGTTATGTTATGTTATGTTATGTTTATTATGTTTTTATTGCTAATATTAAATTTCTACCCTAAGCCTGCATTTTCACTAAAATTGAAATATCTTACAAACGATAAGTCCTAGGTATGCACAACCTTTAATAAAGTTCACCTATTTTTTATGGTGCTTTCAAAAATGCAGTAAAATGCAAGGTGTTCCATTTAAAAGTACATAACTTTGACATGGTACGCTTTTCCTGGACATCCATTATATTTCAAAATATTTTTAAAATGTAGCCGTAATCAACCTATTGCCGTTTAGTCCCAAGCGACCGATGCGTGACTGGTGACCCACCCTGTAGATTATATGCTGACTTAGGACTCGTAGATTATTTATTAGTCTCCATCACAGCCTTTTCAATATGTGATAAATTTATACATATAAGTCTGAAACTATTTGCGTTTCTGGATTGATAGAATAAGTGTAACTATCTATTACTGATCTAATGTCCGGAGTGTCAAAATTGTGATATAATTATTCTTTATTCCAAAAAATTGAGCTTTTGAAGCATTGAATAGAGAGCTAATAGAGTGTCCGCCTCCACAGAGCCTAGCTCGAGAACAACAAGCGCAGGTCAAGATTCCTATCAAAGATAAAGGAAGTGCATTGTGTCTTGCATATCAACCCAAAAAAACTATCGTACTCTAAATATCATCACGAGACGTGGAAGTTTTAAAGCGACCATTAGGAAAACTCCACTTTCGATGACACTCTGCATTACTCTTAAATTAGCATTACAAACGCAAGTTTCTTGTTATTCAGTGGAAACATAGCTAGCTAGACAAAATATACTGCGCTGCGATACGGGTGATTTATTACTGTGTTTATAAAAGCTAGACTTTAATGTAACCTAGACGGGCAACGATCTGCAGCCGTCATGTATACGGTGAAACAAATATTTCATAAATGAAAAAATACAATATAGGGCATTCCATGCCAAATAAGTGTGACCCGACCATTTTTAATTTTCCTGATTTTTTTGGTATTATTTACTAACCATCTCATGATTTTTTTTTAAATTTTTATTTCAACCCCTCTAAAGTTATGAATATTTTGGGGAAAAATATTTTCAAATACCTGTAACTTGGCAAAAACTAAAGATACGATAAACTTTTTTTTCATTTTGTTTGTTCCTGAAGGGTTGAAATAAAAACTTCATGAAAGCTACTCTAAATGAGTACTAAATAATACCAAAAAATCAGGAAAATAAAAAATTCAGAATGATAACCGATAGTCTTAAATTTGTAGTAAAATACAGATTAATGTTATTTAATGAGTTTATTTTATAGCAAAAATTTTCTCAAATCCTCAACTCGACGATTGATATTTTTAAAATATTTCAAAGTTTTGGCGAATGCGCCAGTACTATCTCAATCGTTTCTAATTGATAGGTACATTTATTTTTTCTATTTATGCTTCATAAGTAACTGAATAATGCTCTAGGCTAGATCATTACGGTGCATTAGAACCATTTAAAAATTATTTGAGCAACAGCAAACAATATGTAATAATCAGAGGTACTTATAGCAGTCAAAACTGACTAAAATTCTTTCTTCAAAGCACACTATCGGTCAAACGGCATTTTTTATGTGAAAATCAAATATCTCGAAGAAGAATTAACGAATCGTTTTACTTTTTTTAAAATTAAAGCTTTTTTGGAGGTGAAAAAAGTGAAAAATTTTCTTCGTTCAAAAATCTTATATCTTCGATAAATACAGTGAAATTAAGACACATTTTGGTGGAATCAATGCTCAATTGAAACAGGTTAAAGAAAAATTAATGAAAATATTTTCATCCCAATTTTAGGGGTGGAAGTGAGGGGTGAGGGTGTAGAAAAATGAAAATTAAAGAAAATATGCATAAAGGGTTTTTGTTGTCGCTGAACACGAATAAAAGCATCACTAAAACAAAGAAAATCTTTTCTGGAGCTGTTTTTATCATCCCCTGATTTAGGTGAAGAACTGAGGGGTGGGGGACTGAATAATAAAATTCATCTGAAATATTACCAGTCTTTCAATTTGCTGAACTTAAATCTATCCTAGAATCGATAAATGATATAAAAAATAGGGTATTCCACTTAAATATCGAAAAAGTTTTCGAAAATATTTCACTCAGAATTGAACTCAGATAGTTGTCAAAATTTCAAATTTTTATTGTAACTGGAAGTTTAAAAACTTTTAATGAACGGGTTACGTGAAAAACCTAGTATGTATCAAGCCACGTATTTTTAAAAAAGATTTGACTTTAAAAACGAAACAAAAAATATTGTCACGTTTCCCGTTTAAAATACTAAAAAAAAGATATAATTATTACTTCGGGCTACTCGCTTGCTTGCTGAGCAGGAAAAACACACAAATCAATCAATTTTTACAGTTTATTATAAAATAACATACTTACACTCCAAGGGGTTGCTTATCNCTTTGCATCGAATATGGTCCTACTATAGATACATTAATTTTTTCTATTTATGCTTCATAAGTAACTCAATGATGCTCTAGTCTAGATCATTATGGCATTGGAACTTTTAAAAATTATTTGAGCAACAGCAAACAATATGTAATAATCAGAGGTACTTATAGCAGTCAAAACTGACTAAAATTCTTTCTTCAAAGCACACTATCGGTCAAACGGCATTTTTTATGTGAAAATCAAATATCTCGAAGAAGAATTAACGAATCGTTTTACTTTTTTTAAAATTAAAGCTTTTTTGGAGGTGAAAAAAGTGAAAAATTTTCTTCGTTCAAAAATCTTATATCTTCGATAAATACAGTAAAATTTAGACACATTTTGGTGGAATCAAAGCTCAATTGAAACAAGTTAAGGAAAAATTAATGAAAATATTTTCATCACTATTTTAGGGGTGGAAGTGAGGGGTGAGGGTGTGGAAAAATGAAAATTAAAGAAAATATGCATAAAAGGTTTTTGTTGTCGCTGAACACGAATAAAAGCGTCACTAAAACAAAAAAAATCTTTTCAGGAGCTGTTTTTATCATCCCCTGATTGAACTGAGGGGTGGGGGATTGAATAATAAAATTCATCTGAAATATTACCAGTCTTTCAATTTGCTCAATTAAAAAGAATGAATTGAACTCAGATAGCTGTCAAAATTTCAAATTTTTATTGTAACTGAAAATTTAAAAACTTTTAATGAACGGGTTACGTGAAAAACCTTGTATGAAGCCACGTATTTTTAAAAAAGATTTGACTTTAAAAACGAAACAAAAAATATTGTCACGTTTCCCGTTTAAAATACTAAAAATAACTGGTAAAAAAAGATATAATTATTACTTCGAGCTACTCGCTTGCTTGCTGAGCAGGAAAAACACACAAATCAATCAATTTTTACAGTTTATTATAAAATAACATACTTACACTCCAAGGGGTTGCTTATCAAGTGGAGGCTCCTGGCCATCAACTGGCTCTCAAGGTGGCTCCGGACTGGCCCCGATTCACCAAGGTTTCCGGGGTTTAAATATTCTTTACAAAATGCTGAGTGCATTAGAATTAAACCACCGGTAGAAGAATCGGGAACAATGTCTGAATCAGTTCACCAATTTATAGAGAGAGAGAGAGCGAGATGGACATAGTGCAAGGGTCAGTTCAATATGCATTCAATTTGCAACTGGACACTTTTCGTTGCTTTTAAATCTATTGTGCAATACTGACATGTAATTGATTCGAATTATATTTATAAATTTTATTCTATGAGATGAATTAAATGAATAAGTATTTGTACTGAGGGTATTTTTGTAAAAATCTACTAAAAAAAAATGTGTCCTAATAAAATAATGCCATATGTCCATACATATTTATCTTTCAAAGTTTTGACTACATTTACAGGGTGATTATTTAAATTTTGAATATTACTCTTCCTCTCTCTAAAATACTTATAGTTGACAATATGTCATTCAATTTTACAATGTGTTTTTGAAATACAGGGTGTCACGTTCTCTAAAATCAAAAATTAATCATGTCTTTTTCAAAAAACAATACAACGCATTGAAATTTCGCACGCAAATTGACCCATTTCAAAATTTTAAGATTTTGCTTCAATTTTTTATAACTTACATTTGCATATTTAAGAAATGATCATTAGTGGACATTTTATTTGTTTATTTAATTTATTGATGATCAAATCAAATCCTATTAGCTCAACAGAAAAAAAAAATTTGCAGAACAAAATTTATCAACAAAAAAAAACGGTACATGATATAGAAAAAAAGAGCGAGTATAGAACCAGCCATTTCGTTTTTTGAAATAGTTGGTTTCATTGTGAATGATATACAATTAACTAGTTGCACTGAAAATTGCTTTGTAGTGTTTATACGTCGTCTATGGACAAACTTTTTACACTGATTGTACGACCCTCGTTGTAAATATTTCAGTTGTGCTCGACACCACTGAGATTAGTATCTAAACAAGATCTGTATCTTTAGAGCATTCATACTTTTTGGATGCTTAATAGGTAATTCCCGATAAACGAATAACCGTATAGAAAGGAAAAATGTGTCCGGAAAAGCGATTTGCACGGCAACGGTGCTAACCACGTCACTAATACGGGCTGAGAATAAGTCTAAGTGACGTATGCCGGATCACGGGGCTGCTTTCTAGACAAACAACAGTTCTATCTTTGAAGATGATCGAGACTTAGCTGGAGCCGGATCAAAGTACACTACTTCCGCTTGTAGAGGAAGCGTAGGAATAAACTGCGTCGACCGGGGCTGCGAGAGCTAGATTAAGAAAGTATCGGGCCCTTTTTGCCAACTCTTTAGCCTTTTTTATCAATGTACGTGGCTCTTTTCGGGGAGGCCTGGATGTTTCTTTGCCGTCCCGTCGTAATACCGCAGACTTATAGCACTTCCAACGCACTATAGAAAGAGTTGAAATGGTTTGAATATTATTTCCTAAGAATAAAAATATTATATGATATTACATACAATAAAAAATATACCCTTTTTTATTCCAATATACAGGGTTACAACTTTTTAATTGTCCTATAAAGGCATCTTTCTTATTTTAAGTGTTACAGAAATGATTAAAAGGGCGATCACGGATCCGTTTTTAAATTTGGAAAATTTCGAATAGTTCCGAAGAATTCGAAGAAAACGATTTTATGCGTTTCTTTTTTAGTCATATTACACTTGTTTTTCAAAATTTTCGGACAAAAATGTGTAGTCTGATATTAAATGATGTGAGGAATCGATTTTTGCTGTCAATATTGACGTATCTCTAAAAATATGTATTGGGCGGTAGCTAACTTTGGTTTTTCTTATGGACGCCATATTGAATTTTTGCCTCATTAATAGAAAGGGGAAATTCTCTTTACAATCATGTATAATTTATGGGGTTTCCATAAATCTATAACCAAGATATTGAATATATTTAAATTTAAAAAAAAATCAAGTAGACATGTGAAACATTTGAATTTTTTCTATAAGTTAATTTAATATTTCCTATCTTTAATACTTTTTAACACAGCAACCTTTATTTACATGACAATAAGAAGAGCAACGAACAAAGCAACATATATAAAGCGATAAATTGTAAAAATTTTTATCACAAATGTTGGAAGTGCATGCCATTACTATTTATACACTTCTGTACTCGTTTATAATTACTCTGAGTAGCAGATTGAATCATGTCAGGAGATATTGAGCTTATCGCTCTTGAAATATTTATTTTCAATACTTCCTCATTGTCGATTTGCCTTGCATATCCTTATGTTAAGGATCCACAAGGATCCTTAACATAACTATAAAAAAAAGTTCATGACGGTCAAATCAGGACTTCTCCGCGGCCAAGTAACTAGACCATCAACTAACGGTATGCACTTCATACATCGGTAATAAAGTTTAAATTCAACAGTTATTGCTTTTTCCATGCTGTTTTGTTCGTTGCTCTTGTTATTGTTATTTCAAAAAGTATTAAAAATATGAAATATTCCTTAATTTATAAAAAAAAAACCTCAAATCTGCTTGAATATAAATTAGTCTAGCTAGACGGTAGAACAGTAAAAGTATGTTTCGGCGTTTATGTTTGAAGTCATCTATTTTGTTATACAGAAAAATCCCAAATATTATGTAGAATAACAATCCGAGTTTGTCTATTCCAAAAAACTATTGCTAAATTCAAGGGAACAACAAACATACAAAAAAAACTAAAAATGACCCGTTTTTCGACATATTTTTCCCTGTAACATTGAAAGTAAGCACTAAATAAAAAATTCATTCTTTATTTTTGTTTATTTGACGAAAAGTTTATCACGTACCGTGGATTTAAATTAATGTTTAGAAAGAGCACACAATTTTTTAGAGATACTTGTTGTCATAATAAACAATGAAAAATACTAAAAATACCTGTTTTTATACTTTTATAACCATTTAGAATTTTTTTAAATTTTTTAACATTTTACTCTATAAACAATTATTTATTGCCCTGAGAATTTTCTATGCAATCGACAAATCCTGCACACATAAAAACTACTTCGTAACCCCTTGCTTTTTAGCCAAATGCGATAGCATTCTACTGTATAGATTCTGAGATATAGAAGTGTAAAGTTAATAATAACACAGACCAACAAAATTTAACTTTTTTTGGAAGCAGAAATTTGAATATATATTTCCGAAGACTTTAGGTATGCTGAATCCGAATCTGGCAGCAGAATTGTTCTATTACGTCAGGTTTTTGAGATATCCTAACCTAAAAGTGTGAAAAACACTGTTTTTCGTCATATTTGAGGTTATATATATTGAAATGAACACACTGTATCTCAAGACACAACACCGAGAAATAGCACAGAAAATTTTCATGAAATTATAATGTAGAATAAAATAAATACATAAATTACTTTTAAAGAAAAATAAAAAGCTCATTTCATAGTTATTTCATATAAAACCTAAAACATTATCAGTCAAAATTTTANATAATCATGTATAATTTATGGGGTTTTCATAAATCAATAATCAAGATATTGAATACATTTAAATTAAAAAAAATCAAGTAGACATGTGAAACATTTGAATTTTTTCTATAAGTTAATTTAATATTTCCTATCTTTAATACTTTTTAACACAGCAACCTTTATTTACATGACAATAAGAAGAGCAACGAACAAAGCAACATATATAAAGCGATAAATTGTAAAAATTTTTATCACAAATGTTGGAAGTGCATGCCATTACTATTTATACACTTCTGTACTCGTTTATAATTACTCTGAGTAGCAGATTGAATCATGTCAGGAGATATTGAGCTTATCGCTCTTGAAATATTTATTTTCAATACTTCCTCATTGTCGATTTGCCTTGCATATCCTTATGTTAAGGATCCACAAGGATCCTTAACATAACTATAAAAAAAAGTTCATGACGGTCAAATCAGGACTTCTCCGCGGCCAAGTAACTAGACCATCAACTAACGGTATGCACTTCATACATCGGTAATAAAGTTTAAATTCAACAGTTATTGCTTTTTCCATGCTGTTTTGTTCGTTGCTCTTGTTATTGTTATTTCAAAAAGTATTAAAAATATGAAATATTCCTTAATTTATAAAAAAAAAACCTCAAATCTGCTTGAATATAAATTAGTCTAGCTAGACGGTAGAACAGTAAAAGTATGTTTCGGCGTTTATATTTGAAGTCATCTATTTTGTTATACAGAAAAATGCCAAATATGTAGAATAAGAATCCGAGTTTGCCTATTCCAAAAAACTATTGCTAAATACAACAAACATACAAAAGAAACGAAAAATGACCCGCTTTTCGACATATTTTTCCCTGTAACATTGAAAGTAAGCCCTAAATAAAAAAAGTCATTTTTTATTTTTGTTTATTTAACGAAAAGTTTATCACGATTTAAATTAAGGTGTAGAAAGAGCACACAATTTTTTAGAGATACTTGTTGTCATAATAAACAATGAAAAATACTAAAAAATACCTGTTATTACACTTTTATAACCATTTAGAATTTTTTTTTAATTTTTACTCTATAAACAATTATTTATTGCCCTGAGAATTTCTATGCAATCGACAAAATCTTGCACACATAAAAACTACGTCGTAGTTTGCTTTTTAGCCAAATACGACAGCATTCTACTTTATAGATTCTGAGATATACCGGGTAGGAAAGTACCGATGGTCTACCTGAAGTTACGTGAAAGCGATAAAGTAAGCCATAGAAATCCATGTGATAGAGAAGGATATCTATAATGAAGGCATCGGTACTTTCCTACCCAATAGAAGCGTAAAATTAATAATAATCACAGACCAACAAAATTTAACTTTTTTTTGGAAGCAGAAATTTGAATATATATTTCCGAAGGCTTTAGGTGCGCTGAATCTGAATCTGGCAGCAGAATTGTTCTATCACGTCCGGTTTTGGAGGTATCCTAACCTAAAAGTGCGAAAAACACTGTTTTTCGTCATATCTGAGGTTATGTTGTAATGCCATCTATTTTTTTTTTCAAAAAACTAATCATTTAATCTAAAAGTACATTGCTCCCTCCTTCGAATGCCGTTGAGTTTGCTCAAATATATTTTTTTTTCGTTGACATATCACAAGTTGAAATTTTTAAGTTTCTCAGTTTCTTAATATGCGAAAATCTACTAAGGATTCCTTAGACATCAAGCAGTCGATTGCAATTCAGAAACTTCATACCCATACGGTTGTGGGTTTGGAGTTGGTGGGCTTGGGGTTTGTAAGCTTGGAGTTTGTAGGTTCGGGTTTTGTGGGATTGGGGTTTGTGGGTTCAGGAATTGTGGGTTTGGGGTTTGTGGGTTTGTGGATTTGGAGTTTGTGAGTTTGAGTTCGTATGTATTGAAGGTTTCTGAGTATGAAGTTTCTGAACTGCAATCAACTGTTTGACGTCTAAGGGATCCTTAGTAGATTTTCGCATATTAA